>NC_051063.1:99986113-100119097 GCF_004664715.2 Peromyscus leucopus | reverse complement strand
GCCTCAAGAGGGTCTGGAACCTATTCCAAGGAGCCCTGACTGTCTCTGCCCCAGAATATTTATAGATAAGCTAAGGGTGGAGCAAAGACCTCCTCCCAGCACAGCCAAGTGCAGACCATCTCAGACACCTGCACTCAGGCCCATGGTCCTAATCATTCTCTCAATGAGGACCTGCTGAGTAAAGCCATGAGGAATCTGAAAACGGGCTCCCACAATCCTGGTGCCTCAGTTTGCTTAAAATGTGTACAAATTATTGTCATTTTCAAATCTGCTTGTAGGATCAAATGAGCATATATTTAAATATATTATCTGGAAAACATATGTTTTGCTGTTATTGTGGTTGTTATGCTCCTGAGAATGTTTATATCTTGAAAGAAATTCCAGAGGAAAACATGGAGAGGCTTCACTCTCCACGGATACTCTGAGTCCTGAGAAGAACCTGTAAGGGTACAATTAGAACACTAGTAGAAACTGGGGTAATTGTGATTTTTGTTTGTTTGTTTGTTTTTTTGGAAAGCAGAAAAAAGATGAGGAGACATAGGGAGATGAACTGAGGACTCAGGAGGCAGAGGCTATGTGGAAATCTGACCATCAAAGACACTGTCTACTTGGCAACAGATTAGGATTAAATGTTTTTCTGAAAACTTGTTAATTCAAAGGTGAAGGGCGGAGCTGTGTCTGGTGTCTGTGAAGAAACATTTCCAGAACTTCCCTGACAGATTTCTACTGCCTTTCTTGTCATGCTTTTGTTCCTCTACTTTCGGAAGCTTTATAACTGAAAATGTTTCCTTACCCTTAACATTTAACACATACTGCTATCTTCTCTACTCCGTAAGTACTTACATAGAGTCATCTCATAGCCCACTTCTCGTTAAAACCTTCACTCACTGCCTCTTATAAATAACAATCAGCATTCACTTAGTTGTAATTATAGTCATCTCAAGACGTCTCTTTCTAGTAGAATTCAGTACAGTTTTTAATCATTTACCTGTCTCAGTAAAGAGTAGAGACAGGCACATAGAGAACATAAAATCAGCAAAGCAAACAAACAAGAACAAAAACCTAATGCTGATCAGAAAGGCTTCCTCTTGCAGTAGATGGGCATTAACACAGAGAAACAATAGTTAGGCAACGTGCAGAATGTTGAATGACTTTGGAGCAATCAATCTTAAATAGCAGGTCTTTCACCACACCTTCCCTGTCAAGGCTCAGAATCTATGCAGAAGAGGGGTGGATGAATTCAAGGGAAACAGTGTTGTTGTGGACACAGCAGGACTGATACACATAAAAACACACAGAGAATGTGACAGCATATACAAGACCTGCACAGGTTCCAACCAGACAAATCCAGCTACTGAAAAAGGAAAGTAGACCCAGTATTCCACCCATAACCAAAGGGCTATTTGCAATTGATGCCTGTTGGGAAAGGGAAAAATCAATTTTCTCCAATAGAATGTCACTGTGTATATCAACCACCACTCCAAGATAAGCCCATGCCCAGGAGAGTTAGCCAACAAAAATGGACTCTATGTTTTTTGTGTATTTTTTTTTGTTTTGGTATATTTTGTCTTATTGTTTTTGGTTTTGTTGTTGTTAGTTGGTCTATTTGTTTTTTTGTTTTTTCTTTTAAGAGAGAGAAAGAACGTGAAGTTGGGTGGCTAGGGAGGTAAGGAGGATCTAGAAAAAGTTGGGAGAAGGGAAGAATATAATCAGCATATATTGTATCGAAAAATTTAGAGAAAAAGAAATAAAAGTGTTTGGTCTATACTAGCATGCTTGTGAGAAACCAACAAAAGCTCAGTCATTGAAAACTGATCCTGCTAGGTGATGGTGGCATGTGCCTTTTAATCCTAGCACTTGGGGAGGCAGAGGTAGGCGGATCTCTGTGAGTTCAAGGCCTGTCTGGTCTACACAGTAGTTCCAGGACAGCCAGGGCTGTAATACAGAGACACCCTGTCTTCAAACACCAATAAAATAAATTATTAATTGATATAAATTAACTCATTATTTTATATATATATATATATATATATATATATATATATAGAGAGAGAGAGAGAGAGAGAGAGAGAGAGAGAGAGAGAGAGAGAGGAAGAGACAAAAAGAATGAAAACCAGTCCTCTACTGAGGAAAGATTTCTCATTAGACACTGATGTTCACAATGAGTCTGAGTTGAAAGTAACAGCTCATATATAATAGCACAATTAATTAAATGATTAGGATATACCAGAGACCATGTTGTGTTATTTCTTTAAGAACTGGCATATTTAATTATTCAGATACATTTTATTGGTAAGCTTTTGCCATATTTGAAAAAAGTAGAGAAGTTGACATTTTTCAGGAATTCATTAACAGGACAATGTCTAATCCTTAGAAATCAAAGAATTTAACCTTCAGACTAACTGAATCCAAAACCAATGAAATATCCTCTCTAATAGTTGTCCACTAAAATGTCCTTCTTCAAGATTGCATCCATTTTTAATGCTCTCTTCTCCTTTTTTCATGTCTGTTTCATCACATTACCCTGGCCAGTATGTCTATTCTCAGTGCCTTGCAATTTTGAATTATTTGACATTCAGCTCTGTATTCCTCAAATTAGATCCAGTTTATAGTTAATAGTGTTAGTTAATAGTATTTTGTGTCTCAAAAATGAGTGAATTAGTGAAATAATATCAAATACTGTAGTAACCTGATGATTTTACCTTCTTAATCAATAATGGAATTAAGTCTCATAGATCCATTTTCCATGAAGCTTAGAAAATGAATGTTCAGGGAAGAATAGATCTCTTGGTCATTTAAAAAAACTAGAGAGTATTTATTTATTTATTATTAAGAAAATTTTTATTCATTTTGCATGCCAACCACAGATCTCCCTCTCATCCCTCCTCCTGCTCCTTCCCCAGCTTCCCCCACCAGCCCATCCCCACATCCCCTCCTCTGAAAAGGTAAGACCTCCCATGGGGAGTCAACAGAGCCTGGTACATTCAGTAGAGGCAGGTCCAAGCCCTTCCTCCTGCACTAAGGCTGTGCAAAGTGTCCCAACATAGGTATTGGGCTCCAAAAAGCCAGTTCATGCACCAGGGATGGATCCTATTCCCACTGCCAGGGGCCCCTTAAACAGACCAAGCTACACAACTGTCTCTCGCTTATGTAGAAGGCCTAGTCCAGTTCCATGCATGCTTCACATCTGTTGGTCTAGAGTTCATGAGTTCCCACTAGCTTGGTTGGGTTGTATCTGTAAGTTTCCCCATCTGATCTTGATGCCCCTTGCTCATAGAATCCCTCTTCCCTCTCTTCAACTGGACTTCTGGAGCTCAGCCTGATGCTTGGCTGTGGATCTCTGCATCTGCTTTCACCACCAGTTACTGGATGAAGGCTCTATGATGACAGTTAGGGTATTCACCAATCTGATTACCAGGGTAGGTCAGCTCAGGCACGCTTAGAGAGTATTTACAAAGTTAACAAATAATTAGAATTGGGGTACTCCACAACAATATCAAAATACAGTTTGTCTTATATACACTGCAACAATGAACCCATGTTTTCTACATCAGCAATGTACTTGATCTAAGTAGAGTTTGCCCCTTAGTGGAGAGGACAAGATTGTCTCAAATTTCCACAAACCTATCTTTTAAATACAGAAAACTGATTGACATTTAGCCAACACCCATCATTTCATTATATTTTCATAATTTCTATCTATACACAATTTTGTAAACATAATAAAATTATAAAGAATGAGTACATTGCATACTAATTTCTACATTCTATACCTTGGCAGAACTTTCCTTACAAAGAATATTTCATAAGCTATGATTGCAAAGGCTTCAGCACATTTACATATTAGATGAATTAATACTATTTCAGTCGTCTTTTATGACATTTTGCTCCACTATTTTCCTCATCACAAGCAGCTGCAACTGGTCTTAAAATGCATTTGTTTTAGGTAATGCCCATTTTGTCTCCGAGTAAAAATTTGATTACACTTTCCCGAATCTGCTTGGTCTTGACACCATAAACAATTGGATTCATGGTCGGGGGCAGTAGCAGGTAGAGGTTGGCTACTATGATGTGGATGTGATGGGGAATAGTGTGTCCTCCAAAACGGTGAGTGAAGAAAGTAAAAAAGGCAGGCACATATGTAATCACAATAGCACAGATGTGAGATGTACAGGTGCTGAAGGCTTTGTGACGAGCATCTGAAGAGGACAGACTCACCACTGCTCGAAGTATCATAGTGTAAGACACAGAGATACAGCAAATGTCGAACACACCAATCAGTAGAGCCACCATAAGGCCATAGATTGCATTGACCTTGGCATTGCCACAGGATACCTTGGCCACAGACATGTGATCACAGTAAGTGTGGGGAATAAGGGTGCCTCGGCAATAGGGCAAGCGCTTGGTGAGGACAGTAAATGGAAAGATGAGCATCACACTCCTCAAGAAAGTAGCAAGACCAGCCTTGGCAATCACAGGGTTGGTGAGGATGGTGGTATAACGAAGAGGATAGCAGATAGCTACATAACGGTCCAGGCCATGAGCATGAGCACACCAGATTCCATTCCAGTCAACATATGGACAAAGAACATCTGGACCAAGCAAGAATTGAATCCAATCTCCTTGAAGTTGAACCAGAATATACACAGCATATTGGGTACAGTGGTGGTACACAAGGTGACATCAGTGAAGGAGAGTAAGGCCAAGAAGTAGTACATGGGCCGGTGCAGTGCCTCCTCATGGCCAATGAGGTAGATAAGCCCACAGTTCCCCACAACAGCAATCATGTACATGAAGCAGAATGGCAGAGAGATCCAGACATGTGCAGCTTCCAGCCCGGGAACACCATTCAGGATAAAGAATTCAGGGGTCAGGCTGGAGCTGTTGGCTCCAGACATAATGGCTGGCAGGATGAGAGCATTTTATACCCAACAATAATGTCAGTTTTCTGGGAAAGTATATAAATAAAAGGTAAGTAGAGGGCTTAGAAAACAAACAATAGCATTAAAGTGAAATCATTAAAAAGGTTTGCAGTCATTCTATGTAGTTTCATAGTCTCCTGCCACTTTTCACTTGACATGGTGTATGATGGTGACTAGTTGATTAACCAATTTATGGTTCACCTTTAACTCTCTACAATGATGTAACAAGTGCATCAAACTCAGCGTTGACAAGATTATGGAAAAGGATAATTTTATACAACATGCTAAGACTATGAATAAGGAATATTCCAGGAATACAAGCAGTAATCATTATTGTTATTATTGAGCACCATATTACAAAAAGAAATGCTAGATTCTATGACCTCCAAGCAGTTGAAATCTGTCCCCATGTGTCAGAGCAGGGGGGACAGACATATCTTTAAATCTGGAATGGAATCCAGGGGAATCTTACCAGATTTCCTGAAAGGCTGCTATTACTTAAAGGTTACAAAGCTATTAGCCACTAGAATTTCTGAAGAGAATTTGTCTGTGTATTTGGAATGTACCTTACATGTCTCAATCCTAACATAGCCAGAGGGTACAAAAGCCACATTAAAAAAAAAGGAGGGGGCCAGGATATTTGGAGAGATTTAAACTGTTGGGTCTGCATTCTGCTCGAAACTTAGAACTAATCAACAAGCGCAGGAATCTACACTGTCTCTCAATCATAGTGAGTAATCTACCCACAATGCCCAATCACATCACAGACAAATCAAACCCAGTTTTTCCTTTGCTTTCTACAGTACAGGGATTTTTGTCTCAAATTTCCATGTCAGGTTTCTGGGCTCCATAGTGTTCTACAGTTATTTCAGCACTATTAAAGGCACTAAAATATATTTCAAATAAGAAAAAACTAGGTTCCTAAAAGTCTATTCTCTAAAAATATGAGCTTCTTTGTATAACATATTTACAGTAGAGATGTAGGGACCCTGACTCTGAATTAAAGCTTCTTTGCAACACAAAATAGCAGAATAAACCTGAATTTGAAGAAGCAAATGATTTTTCTATAATTTTAGAAACCTTAAAGGAAGAAATCTCTAGTACTACAAATTATATATGTGTTCATACAGCAAGATGAGAATATTGTCAGTGCCTGTAATTTAGTCATTGATGTATATTAGTTCTTACATTAATTGTAAGATACGTGATAAGGCATACACTATTCATTGTCTTGATACTTTGACTTAGACATTCCTGACACCATTCTAATTTGAGGAAATATATTAATTAAACAAATAGACAAAATCCCATACATTTAGGTTACTAATATTGCAGAGAAGGTTGATTCTTGTACTCAAACCTAAATAACACAGATGCATCTTATGTCTTCATTGTGTAGATTAGAAAATACAGGTTTGGGAAGACAACATTTAAAGTGGCAAGGCAAGGATCAAACAAAAGTTTGAATTTTCAGCCACACGTTCAGTGTTTGTGTCTGTGACCTCGAGTGACATATCCTAATGCTGATGGCCAGTTTCATCAGCTGAGTGTAACATGTTTAGCAAATTATGATGACATAAGAGCATGATTTACAAATGCAAGGCAGACAAAAAAAAAAACCTGACCCTTAATTGTAACAGGGTAGAGACAGGGCAGATGTGAGGAGCCAGGAGAGTTAATTTCTCACTGGGGAATCTCTCCACACAACAAATGTCTGTCAGACAGCTGCAGGATTATCTGGGACTCCTTTCAAAGATGCTGTGTGGCCTCTGGTTGTGTGGGGGATTTGCTTGGGTGGATTTCTGCAGAGGAGCCTCCCTTAGCAAGTTCTCTCAATATCTTTTTAGTATTTAAGTCTTGTTTTGTATTACTTCCCACTTCCCCCACAAAGGTCATTTCTACTGGAAGCAAATCTGAGCATAGCTATCCATTAGTCAAGGTAAAGAAAATACATTTCGCCGGGCGGTAGTGGCACACGCCTTTAGTCCCAGCACTCGGGAGGCAGAGCTAGGTGGATCTCTGTGAGTTCGAGGCCAGCCTGGGCTACCAAGTGAGTTCCAGTAAAGGCACAAAGCTACACAGAAAAACTCTGTCTCGGAACCCCCCCCACCCCCGCAAGAAAAGAAAATACATTTCATTCTTGTTGCAACCCATGACTGCCCAAACTTCACTGTCTCTGGTGAATTATGAAGTCATTTTACTGTTGCTTCAGTTATGGGAGCCTTTCTTTCCTTCTTTCCCAGGAAATGTACTGTAGGAGTTGGTGGAAATTTAATTGTCTGCATCTCTTGGATTTCTTGGACTTAAAGTTTTTCATTTTCTCAGAATAAGAGTCTTTGGATTCACTCAAACTTACCTCAGTGCCAGAAAAGACCAGAGCAGTGTACATGCCTGAGAGTCTGCACGTAAAGGGTTCTACCACCACCCAGCATTGCTGTATCATTTTGAGTGTTCTCCAGCATGGAGAGTGTGCACTTGATTGGGTCTTTGTTAGTTCAGTGTCTCAGAAGACCGTAGTTGGAGAGATAAGACCCTTTGGGACTGTTGAGGTAATTTTAGCATTTATTTCGTCTTCAAGCACAGGGGAAACTAGAGGGAAATTATATCAAAGTTACATATCCTGTCCCAGGTGTAGATTCTGAAAAAATTCTGATAGATGGAAATATTTGTCTTTCATTTTATTACCTTGTTCACAATTCAGTCTTATGACATCTCAACAACTACTATATATATGTATAATGTATGTGCATTTTTATTTATATATGTATATATTCACATGTATTTTATAGTTTTGAAAAGGAGACACGATAAAGACATAATCAGATGTAACATCTAAGAGTAATGTAGAAAATTTCTCCTAGTTTATGTGTTATGTTTATTGATTAAATTAATGAATACATGTGTCTACATCTACATGAATAAACACACATAAATATTTGTTTTTTGTATACTTGTATATCATACACCTAAATGTTTTAGTGGTTGGGTTTCATTCTTACTATTTTATTGTAAAGGAAAATGATACTAACAATTTCAAAACAAATAATTAATATGCTTTGTGTCATGGTGAATGTACAAAGAATTTTTAACTACTTTTTGTTTGAAAATTTCATATATGCATATAATGTATTTTGATCAAATCTCTTCCCATTTCATCCCACTCAGTTCTTCCCCTGTAGCAACACCAAGTCCCTCCCAATTTCATGTGCTCTTTTTAAAAACCCATTTAGACAATTTAGTTGTGCCAGTATATACTAGAACATGAGTAGCCTGTCAGGGACTGAATTTCTGTTAAAAAAGAAAGCAAAGCAAAACAAAACAAAAACCAAACTCTTTCTTTCCCACATGCCATCAATTGTCAATAGCTCCTCAGTACTTTGTGACCTCCCCATCCATGCCAGATATTTTGTTGACTTAATCTTGTGTAGGTCAAGATTTCCACCAAACACAGAACAATGCAGAAAGTCATCCTTCAACTTTCATTGAGAATGTATCAGTACCAATGCCTGCAATCATAAGCCTAACAAACATCTGATAAAGTGTAAAATGGCACAACTAACTAAGAAATTTCATTAGTTCTGCATATATCATCTTTATGATTTGGTGTTATCATTCTCAGGGACATGGTTAGGTTCTAGGCAGGGAAGCTTCAAGGGGCTGGAGAGGAAAAGGAGTGGGAAAGTAATGGAATTCTATTTCAATTAAAAACATACATTTTTGATAAGCAAAAGACCCTTAAGGTTTAAAATTCCCTGACAAAGAATAACATATATTTTTAAAGAGTGACATCTGCCTATTTCTTAAATCCATTTGCTTAGACTGCCTTTTTCCATCCTCTGTTTATTTTAAGGTAAAATGCATTTATTGATGGCAACCACAGATGAACACTGTTGCTTTAATCCATTCTTGAGTCTAGGCTGTGTCTTTTGATTGGCTAATTGAGACTACTAATATTCAGGGTTATTATTGAAAGATGTCTATTACTGACATTTGTTGATTGTGCAGTGTTTGGTGTGTTCCTGCATCTCAGTTGCTCAAACACCGATCTCTGGTTTTACACTTTCTTGTACCCTGTTGGGTATGATTATCTTTCTCTTCAGTCTGAAGGTCTTCTTTCTAGTATATTCTGTAGAGCTGGCTTAATGGCCATGGATTCCTTCAGTTTGTTTTTATTTTGAAAAGTTTTTTTCTTCTTCAGTTGTTTCAGAGAATTTTGCTTGATATAGTAAACTGGCTTGGCAGTTACTGTCTTTTAGAGCATGGAATACACCATTCCAAGTTTTCTTAGGTTTCATTGTTTCTGTGGATAAATCTCTTTCTGGTGGGCCTGTATTCATATGTCAGATGGTTTTTTTCTCTTTAAGCTTTTAGTATATATTTTTTCTCTATTTTAGTGTTTTAACTATAATGCAACATGGGGTGTTCTTTTCTGGGCTTCTCTGTTTGGTGCTCTAAATGCCTCCCATACCTCAATGGCATCACTTTCCCTACAGTTAGGAAATTTTCTTCTATGATTTTAGGGAAAATATTTTCTATGTTTTTTTTTGCATAAAATTCTTCTTCTATGTTCATGATCCATATATTTGGTCTTTTTATACTGGCCCATAGATTTCCTATGTTCTATTTCTATTTTATTTGTTTATCTTCGTCATTATTGTGATTCATCTGCCTTGTCTTCAGTCACTGATAGAATTGTCCTATCTTTGGTCGATTTATTGATTTATGCAGACCGTTTTATTTGACTTATTGAGCTTTTACAGTATTTCAGGGTTTTTGTTTTTTGTTTTTGGTTTTTGGTTTTTTGAGACAGGGTTTCTTTGTGTAGCTTTGCGCCTTTCCTGGAGCTCACTTGGTAGCCCAGGCTGGCCTCAAACTCACTGAGATCCGCCTGGCTCTGCCTCCCGAGTGCTGGGATTAAAGGCGTGCACCACCACTGCCCAGCCAGGTTTTTTTTTAGTACCAATAATTGTTATTGAATTCTACTTTTGCATCCTATATTGACTGCCTCATTTCATTCTTCTCTCTTTTTCCTCCTTTTCCCTTTTTTCTTTCCACTTCTTTTCATTTTCCATTTGTTAGGATTTCCCAAAGAACACAGGCTAGCTATCTCCATGTTTCAACCTCCTGGAAACTTCAATTGTTTTATCCTTTACCTCTCTCTTTCATTATATCTTGCCCACAGCTTCCTCATTTGCCACCTTTGCCCCAATTGTTCTCCTTCCTCTACTTTTTTCTATTGCACCAGTAGTAATTACTAGCTTTATTTTGTTTTCTTTTTCCTTTCTACTCATGATGGAGAAAAAAGGACAGTGAATAAAAAAGATGAGGATAGATAGATAGATAGATAGATAGATAGATAGATAGATAGATAGATAGAAAAATAGTGTAGGACAGGCAGAGATAGCCTGCTAAATTGAAACAGTATATTAGATAGAAGAGGCATAAAAGTAAAGGAGAAAGAGTTGGATGTGGTGCCGAGTCTGAAGTGGTTTCTCTTCTGCTTGCTGACTCTTGTCTTAACTCTTGGTGTTCCTTCTTGGGTCCCAGATGCCAGTCACACCCTGAGCAGTCATATCACAGGTTCTTGTTCCATCAGTTAGAAGGTTCTTTACATTCCTGGACAGTCCTCTCCAGTGTCTGGCATCCTCTTAGAACCTGTATATGTGTTCTACTGCAGCCTCTGACTTCCACCAAGATGAATACTACATGATTCTGATTCCCAGTGTCTTTTCATTCTCTGTGTATATTCTGGTGTATAACTCCATGACACATGCTCTGAATTTAACCAAGAGTGAAGTCTATACAGTGTCCTCAGATCATCAAACCACCAGAACAGCAGGAGCCTTTAATAAAAAAAAAAAGTACTTACTCTTGATGTCCCTTCAGCAGAGTGTTGAATAGAGAGGGCTTTCCTAGTGTCTCTCCCTCCCTTGCCATCGTTACCCCATGCCACTTTTGTCAGCCCCCCTCAATCACCTCTTTTTCTACTCTTTAAAATTTCTGTGATGAAAAATACAGTGTAGACTTTCCTAGGCTCTTTGTTTTAAGTTCAGCTGGTGGCTCTTGTGTTTCCTTTCACTGGGAGACAAGAGCACCCAAACTGTGCCAATCCTTCCCTTGTTCTGCTTTATAAAGTTTTCTATTTCATTTTGCTATTGGTGGTAAATATTTTTAGCAATCATCTACCTCTTCTGATAGCTATTATCCAACTTTCTCCAGTTTATTTCCTGGAGATCAGAGAAGATCATGCCTAAGTGTTTTGTACCATTGTAGTTTCTTCCCTTTTTTGAAATTTTAAAAGATGTTTTTAATTGAAATAGATTTTTGTAACTCTTTCCCTTTTCTTCATCCAATCTCTCCCAACTACCTCCCTCAAACCCTTCCATGTTCCCTCACTCTCAATCTGATAGCCTCTTTTTCTTTGTTATTATTATTACACACACACATCCACACACACACGTGTATATATACATATATACATGAATATATATAGATACAACCTGCTGAGTATGTTTTTGTTGGTGGTGGTGTGTATCAAAGTTGAGCATTTTGCACTAGACAACCAATAACAGGTCTCATCACTGGGAGAGGGTAATTCTCCTTCTTCCAGAAGTCACTATTAACTATAGTTCTTTGTATAGAGATGGGACTCCATGAAAATTTCCCCCTTCCATGTTAAAATTCCATTAATATTGCCATTGTTCTGATCTTGTTTATGCAGTCATTTCCAGACAAGACTGTTTCATGAACGATTTCTTGGTATTCTTGTTCTTACACACTTCCTGCTCCCTCTTCCATAGATGAAGGAATTGTGATGTAGATGTATCTGTTGAGGCTGTACTCTCCACAATCTGTTAATTTCTGAACTGTACCCAGTTATTCCCCCCTCCTTTTATTCATTTATTTTTAAAGGTATTTATTGAAGAGCATTCCACATTTGTATGCAATGACATGATTATTTTTCCCCAACATATTCACCTCTCAACTTTGTGTCACTTATTTTTTATAACATACTAAGTCTATTTAATCCTGCTGTGTGGCTCTGTAGTGAACCAAGTGCAGCCTTTTAGTTCTTAAACTAAATGTTTAGTTCTTAAACATTTTTTCATGGCACATAGTCAGGTTATAAGAGATGGGTCAAATGTGTGTATGGTGCGATCAGTATATAAACTTGTTCCAAATACCAATATCTCTTTGTAGACTATAAAAAATTTTCCAGTGTGTTGACTAGGGTTGACAAAAAAGCTTTGCTATAAAAAAACCTTAGCATCAACATCCCTAAGTTACTGAACCTCAGTTTTTCAAAACACCCGAATCAATTGGTATGCATTTTCCTTTAAAAAAACAAAACAAAAAAAACATTTGTTTTTGGTGTTTTGCCTGCATACGTATCTGTGCACCACATTCATGCAGTTCCCCCAGGAGGTCAAAAGAGGGCAATTGATCCTCTGGAACTGAGGTTGCAGATGTTTGTGAGCCACCATGTGAATGCTGGGAATTGAACCCTGGTCCTCTGCAAGAGTGGCCAGTGCTCTTAACCTCTGAGCCATTTCTCCAGCCCCTGGTGAAATATATTTTCTTGATGTGTTAACAAACAGTGAGTTTGTGTTCAATATGGTATTTAACAAGATGCTCATGGCCTTCTAGTCACAAACATAATCACAGTTTGACTCAAAAGGCAAGAGCAGCATACATTTGAAGAAACATTATTTTTCACAGCACCATTAAATCCCTGTAGTGTAAACTCAGAAAGTAACAATTACAGGGGTTTCCAGATTTCAGGTGGCAGCTGATGGAAACAGGAGTAAGGAAGATGCAGAAGGCTTGAAGGTTGGCACAGGGTGGTTCAAAGAACACTGTAAGTGCTAAACCAGCAATTAGAAAATCTGACTCTCCTTTGCAGTCACTAGAATGACGTCGCAGACTCTACATTTTCGGGTGTGGGGAAAGTGATTTAAATAATCATTAAAAATGCAAGACACGACCCAGAGGGCTTCCATGTAAATCCCAATTCTGCTAGTTGATAGCACTGTGATATTCATAAATGTATCAACAGTTCAGTGCCTCAGTTTGCCTAAGTACATATTATTTAGAGTACCATCTTCATAGTTACTTTCAGAACAAATGAGAACTTGTGGCTAATACAGTGTATGATTAATGGCTGTGGTGGTTGATGTAATTGTTAAATCTTTTTTTTTTAATGAAAATGGTTAAAACTTCAAAAGAAAACAAATATAGTAGAAGACATAAGAAATCACCATCCACACACAAGTACCTCAAGTTTGGAGAACCTGCGTTAGGATGATGAACAAGTGAGCAGAAAAGAGAAAAGAAAGCTGAAGTGGGAAGCAGGAGAGGGAGTCAGGAGCTAAGGCAGGCAGTTACCAATGAGCAGCAGCAGCCGTCTAAGAGTCAATTCTGAGATGTTTGAAATCAAAAAGAAGCACTCACCATCTGGTCAAGAACCACACCTGTGGCGATTTGAATGAAAAATGGCCCCATAAACTCACAAGGAGTGGCATTATGGAGGTGTGTCCTGTTGGAGTAGTTGTAGTCTTCTTGGAGGAAGTGTTGTCACTGGGGGTGGGCTTTGGGGGTTCAGAATCTCAAGCCAGTCTCAGTGTCATTCTTTTCTTGCTGCCTGCCAATCCTTACTTAGAACTCTCAGCTGCTCTTCAGCATCATGTCTGCCTGCCTGCTCTCATGCTTCCTGCAGTGATGACAATGGACCGAACCTCTGAACTGTAAGCCAGCCCCCTGTTGCAGAATATCTGATCACACTGTGAACACTGAGATTGCATTATTTACTGGAAAAACTGGTTTCTACTTGTGGCTCAGCCTTAGTATATATCTTTAATCCAAGAACTTTCTACTTGAATATTGTAAACAGGATTAAATAAAGTCAACCATAGGTCAAGAGACAAAGCAAGGAAATTGATGGGGAATAGTATGTCCTCCAAAATGATGAGTGAAGAAATTAAAGAAAGCAGGTACATAAGTGATCACAATAGCACAAATGTGAGATGTACAGGTGCTGAAGGCTTTGTGATGAGCACCAGCAGAGGACAGGTTCATTACTGCTCTCAATATCATTGTGTATGACACAGTGATACAGAATATATCAAATGCACAGACCACAAGAGCAACTAACAGACCATAGACTGCATTGACCTTGACATTGCCACAGGATATCTTGGCCACAGACATGTGGTCACAATAGGCATGAGGGATGAGGTTGCCTCGGCAATAGGGCAGGCGCTTGGTGAGGAACGTGAAAGGGAGGATGAATGCCACACTCCTCAGAAATGGAGCAAGACTAGCCTTGGCAATCACAGGGTTGTTCAGGATGGTCCCATAGTGTAAAGGGTAGCAGATGGCCACATATCGATCCAGGGCCATGAGCATTAGCATACCGGATTCTGTAGCTATGAAGGTGTGCACAAAGAACATCTGGGCCAGGCAGGCTTTAAATCCAATCTTCTTGAGGTTGAACCAGAATATACACAGCATATTTGGCACAGTGGTGGTGCACAAGGTTATATCAGTGAAGGAGAGCAGGGTTAGAAAGTAGTACATGGGTCGGTGCAGGATCTCCTCATGGCCAATAAGGTACATAAGCCCACAGTTCCCCACTAGAGCAATTATGTACATAAAGCAGAATGGCAGAGAGATCCAGACATGTGCTTCGTCCAGCCCAGGAATACCACTCAGAATAAAGAATTCTGGGGTCAAGCTGGAGCTGTTAGCTCCAGACATAATGACTGGCAGGATGAAAGCATTTTACATCCTTTAACACTGTCAGTCTCCTGGAACAGAATATAAATCAAAGGTAAGTAGAGGATTAGGAAAATAAATACAAAGAAAAGTCACTAAGAAGTTGATTTCTATGAGATCTCTGAAACTAGAAGTGATTAAACTTCCTTGTAACCATTCTCTCTAGCTTCATGTCCTAACTTTTTTTTTTTAAATCACAAAATATATGACACTGGCAAGCTGTTCAGTCATTCATGCCCCAGAATTATCTGTTTTCACTGAGATAATAATTGCACCATGCTTACAGTGTTGCTTGGATTATCCAACAGGATGATTGAAAATGTTGTGCTAACAGTGTGTACAGTGAATATTGAATAAATACCAATATCAGTCACTATTTTTATTACTACCAGTATCATTAGATCCTGTCTCAATTTAGAGCATTCTATCAGATAAGTTTTCTCTTGACTGATATATGTCAAATAAGAGGATTTTTCATCTTGCTCAAAATCCAGACACATTTTGTATTTATCAGGGAAATAACAGTGTAAGGTTTTGAAGCATTCATTATCACAGGGAATTCAAGTTTCAACTTTTGAAAGGAATGCTAGTTAACTAAAGCCTTCAAGAGTGAATATATATTTCTGGTTGTGTAGGTAAAACATTGTAATCTATAATGAAATTGAGGGGCCATCTCATTTTTAGATCCTTACAAGGCTCCTGCTACAGTGAAATGACCAAGCAAGTAGCTGCTAGTACTTCAATGAGAGACTTATTCTTTGTGGAATGCTGCTTCAGTTGGCTCAGCTTCTTCTAACACAGCCGGAGGGCATCCAAGCCACAATACAATAAAAGGGGCCAGAATACATGGAGACACATGAGCTGCTGGGTCTGAATTGCTGACTTATAAATTAAAACTGATAAACTACTGACGAAACCATCACTATGTCCCAAACATCAGTAACATAAAAAAGTACATTCAGTAAATCACAGACAGAAAAAAAGGACAGTCAGTAAAACACAGACAGACAAATCAGTCAGTCATTCCTTCCATTTCATTAGTATATACTTTTCCTTCTAGTTTATCCCCATTCCTGTATGACTCCTGCAGACTTGCAGAACTGCTCTCTACCAGGGAACCACAGTGGATACAATTGGCAAGACCCAGGTAAGTGACTGTCATCCTCCTTCCTGATCTCCATTCTGCTCTCTCCATACTTGCCTTTAATCCTGCTGCACTCTGCCTACCTGGTCCCCTGCTCCCTACTCATCTACATCCCCGGGACACTGCCTTTTGGTGCAAATCTCCAGAGTCCCCCTAGTTCTTCCTACTGCCCCTCTCAGCTTTTCCTTCTAGCTCATCTCCGTTCCTTTGTGATTCTCACCAGTTCACAGACCAGCTCTCTACTAGGGACTGCTCACTGACAACACTTGACTGGGACCCAGAACTGCTCTCTGCCAGAGACCCCACCACTGCCACACTTGGCACTGCCACACTTGGCTAGGATCTGAAGTGAGCAACAGCAACCAAAGAACAGAACACCTACCCAACCAAGACAAAACCAGATATGTACACCAAGACACACTTCACATATCATAACGCCAGATGTCTAGATCCCAATGCAAAAACAAGAAATTGAACCACAAAGACAATATATCTCCTTCCAGAAGCCAGAAACCTATCATAATAGGCTCCAAGAAAAGCAATTTCTCTGAAGCATAAGGCAAGGACTTCAAAATAGTAATTCGAAAATGTTCAAGGCCCTTCAAGTGGATATGAGTTAATGTTTTAATGAAGATAATGAAAACACAAAAAATTGACTGAAATAAGGAAAAAATTCAGGCTATGAAAGTAGAAAGAAACAGAACCACTAAATAAAACCCAAACTGAAGTAAAGCTGGTAATGAAAACTCAGGATGTCAAACCAAAACCTCAGAGATAAGCTTCACCAACAGATGAAAAAATGTGAAAGAGAATTTTAGGACTTGAAGACAAGGTAGAAGAGATGGATAGTTCAGTCAAAGAAAATATATGTGTAGAATTTCCTGTTTCAAGTTTCAATAAACTGCAATGATTTACTAGTTGGACTATTTATAATATATGCAAAAGAAGGGAAAGCAATTTGCTATGTGTCCATTCTGAAAAATGCAGTAACAGCCTATTTTGCTTGGTATAAGAATGTGGGAACTGAGAGTCTGGATCAAACCTTATTTCTTAAGTTGATTATCTGGATAGAAGAGAAAAACCACAAAGCTTTCCTTGAATAATTGCAAGCCTCAAAGGGTAAGGACAGCATTATATACCTTGGCTTCTTATATCAGTTGTGACTGTATCTGAATATGGGTACCACAGAAAACCTGGCTAAGATTCAAGTGTTCTGAACTTATAAGTTACAATTATAAGCTGATAGTCAAACTAATGAATCTGAGGCATTTACGGCAGTGCTCGCCTGTGCTGCACTGGGCCACTTCACTGCAGTCTTGGTTCTGAACACAGTATGCACACTTTGCACCATTTGCGCTGTCATTCCACTCAGTACCAACACTGCCTGAGTCATCTTGACTCAGGTTCAAGAATATTATTTGTGATGGATTGTAGTGTGCTTAATTGTTCATGAAAGGTCCTTCAGCTTTTATAGAAAAATAATGGTTTAATTACAAAAACAAAGATGTTTTCCTGCCATCATTACTTAGCATGTATCAAATTAGTATCTCTTTGGATCACATTGTGTTATAATGTTTGAATTTAAATATTGTTATTTATGTTACTGACTTCAGTTTCATTAAAAAATCATTAAATGATTTGGACTGAATTTCTATCAATTTCTAAAATCACCATAAACAACTCATTTCTGTTTCGTGCTACATAGTCACGTGTAGCAGCCTTCTCAGTCTTGGCAATTATAAAAAAAATATCCATGAACTCAAAAATATGCTGAAGATGTACTGTGTCCCACAGTAAGAAATATTCAGTCAGGTTTTAGTTCATTTTAAAATAAATAAGCACATATATCTCATTAATAGAAATTTTCTTTTGTCTCTAATAAATGGTAAAATTATATGCATACCAAAGATATAGTTTAAAATAAATTTCTTTCTGATTTATTTTTCAGTGTTTTGTTTGTATTCTTATTTTACAACCCTATGCACTTGGGTTATGTAAAAACTTCCCAGGAGGAAGGGAGTCATAAATGGAAAATGTTCTAAAAGTTCTACTCTGTGCCATAGACATGTTAGAATGCCTAGATGAGAAGTGCTCCTCCAATCAGTTCCTGGAATACAGTCATCAATGCAAATTATCTGTTATAATAATCACCAACATGTTATCAGAAATGTTTTACCCTTTAACAATTTATTGTCTTCAACATTCTTTAAAGCATTCTAGTTTCTCAGGTTACATTAATCAACCAAGTAGATAATTCTCTTATGTTATGTGTGCTAATATTCCAGTGCAGGCTGATTCCTTTATTCAACTCTAGACATCCTCATTGTATCATGTATAAGTAAGGAAATCTAGGCGTAGGGTGTCTTAAAACTACCTTAACTCACAAAAGCAAAGTGGTGGCAAAGTATGAGTTTCCACTTGAAAGTTCATGAATTTCTGTCACTGTACTGGACAGACCCTACTGCTGAGAAACAGCTGCACAAGCTCATGAGAACAGAAGAACCCAATGCTTAGGCGCAAAAATGAAAAAAAAAATCTTATTTTTGATTGTATCTGAAGAGAGAGAGACAGAACAAACACAAGAAGTTATAGAGTTAGTCCTTCATTGAGCGAGCTGTCCACCCAGAGCCTGTCTATGAGATTGCTGGATTTTCATGTTCACACCAGTTCACACGGATGTTATGTGGCACCTGGCTATGTGAGAGACTGCACTAGAGGACTTCTGTAGAAGGTCTTCTCCTACCAAGTCCTCCCAACACCTTCTACTCTCTGGTTTTCTAATCTTGGGCAAATTCCCATTTTCCCTTCCAGACCATTACACTAGAAGCAATTCTGAGCATTATTATCTCTTAGTTAAGGCAAAAACACTTTCCTCCTATAGGAACCTAAAACTGCCCAAACTTTGCTATCTCTGTGAAATTACAGGTAGATTAACATTTGTTTCACAGTTTAGGAAGGTCATATTTTCTTTTTATTCCCCCAATGAATAATTATGTATCATTGTTCTAGTCAACAACCACACCCAATCACTACATTTCTTCTAATTTTCAAAATCAAGAGTCTTTGGAAGTCATCTCAACTCACCTTGGTGTCACCAAAGACAAGACTAGTGTGCATGACTGAGCATCAGGAGTTCTATGACAAACAGATTTTGCCTGCAGGCAGCACGGCTGGACCTTTTGAGGAATGCGAAACTTTGAGTTTGTGTGCCTGATTGGGTCTTTTCAGTTTGCAATCCCAGGAGACCCAGAGAAAAGGATAGAACCTTTGGGATTCTTGTGGAAATTTCTGCACTTACTGACCTGTTTTCAAGCTAAAGCCTCTCCTGTTTTGATTATTGTTGTTACATATATGTGTGTGTGCATATGTATGTATGTGTGTGCGTGAACGTATGTGTGTGTGTGTACACACACAGTCAGCCAAGTACATTTTTGTTGTTTATGTGTATTTGGTTTCAGAGCCAACCACTTTATATTGTCTGAACAATTAAGGGGCTTAACCTTGGAACAGGCTAATTCTCCTTCTCCCAGCATCCTTTAGTTGTCTGTAGCTCTTAGTCTAGGGGTGAGACCCTGTGGAATTTACAAATTAACATGTCTGTTGATATTGCCATTGTTTTGGTTTGACTTATGCAGCTATTTCTAGGCAAAACTGTAGATGTAATTCTAAACGGTCTTATTAAATAAAAAACAAACCCAGTGCCAGTTATTGGGGTGAATACTGGAATATCAGAGAAGCAGAACAAGACACAGCCAGCTTGCCTCACCAATTCCTCAGCTGATCCTGTTTCCTCAAACTGGAAGCCTCTGAGTCCTCATCCAGAATGGATTTCAGCCAAACTGCTGCTCAAAAGCCTGAAAGCTTAACCAGCTCTAGTTCCTGGTTTTCACACCTTTTATACCTTTCTGCTTTTGCCATCATTTCCTGGGATGAAAGACTCACTTCCTGGAATTAAAGGGGTGAGTCACCATGCCTGGATATTTCCAGTGTGGCTTTAACTCACAGAGATCCAGAAGGATCTCTGCCTCCCAAGTGATAGGATTAAAGGCGAGCGTGTCACCATTTTCTGGCCTCTATGTCTATCTCGTGGCTGTTCTGTCCTCTGACCCCAGATAAGTTTATTAGGATGCACAATATATTGGGGGACACAATATATCACCACACAAAACTGTTTCACAGGAGTATTTCTGGCATTCTGGCTTTTACAAAATTTCTGTCCCCTCTTCCTGGACAGTCCCTGAGCCATAGATGCAGGAGTTCTGATGCAGATGCATCTACTACAGCTGGGATCCCCATAATCCATTGATCCCGCATTGTGTCCAGTTGTAGTTTTTTGTGATGGTCTCCACTTGCTGTGAAGAGACAATTCTTTGATGATGGACAGTAGTTACACTTATCTGTAGTAGGTATAAGAATGACTTAAAAAGTATAAGGAATTATACTGGTGACTTAATCTTGTGTAGGTCAAGATCTCCACCAAACACAGAACAATGCAGAAAGTCATCCTTCAACTTTCATTGAGAGTGTATCAGTACCAATGCCTGCAATCATAAGCCTAACAAACATCAGATAAAGTGTAAAATGGCACAACTAACTAAGAAATTTCATTGTAAATTTCCCATGTAAATACCATGTAAGCTGCCAAGGAAATTTCATTGTAAATTTCCCATGTAAATACATGGGAAATGATAGTTTGTTTTCTATGGTCTATGATAGTTTGTTTTCTATGGTCTATGACCTAGCTAATCCCAGGAAGCTGGCTAGATTTCCAGTACCAAGCACAATTTTCCTCCTGTTGAATGTGCCTTAAGTCCAATTAGACAGCGTTGGCTGTCACTGACATGTGAGTGACACTTATTTGACTTTTTATGAATATTTTGCTATGTTGGTAATTGTGGTTCATGGGTATTACAGCTGGGTAGGACTTTTTAATTGCTCCTCTCCCTTGGCAGCTTATATGGTATTTTAAGGAACCACAGAAGCTAGACCACAGGAAGGAGGATTTCAGGTTAGATCCAGCTTGAATTATCTGAGTCCTGTGTTCTAAGTGTACAGTGTCTGTATCGATAGCGGCCCACCCTCAACCATTGAGAGGCAACTAAGGACTACATCCATAACATACATTGTTTGGGGAGGCAATTGAAGTATCTGGACCAACTATTTGGAAGTTTTCTCACGCCCTGCACTGGGGCTTTTTTTCCCCCATAGCTTAAAAAAATAGACTTCAAGCCAAAACTAGTTAGACAAGATAAAGAAATTTATATCATACTGATTAAAGGAACAATTCATCAAGGAGACATTGCAACATATTCCTAATTGTATCCAATGTTATGAAACTAAAGACAAAGATCTATCTTAACACAAAAGTAATGGATGCTTTCAATATCTAAAACTCACTAATACATAGATTATAACAAGAACAAACCTACTATGTCCAAATTACATGCTATTGTGTAAATATATTAGGAATTCATAATCCATCCATTATACTTAGATTGCATAAACATTCATACATATCCCTTTGTGGACCAATGTTTTTATTTACTCTGAGAACGATAACACCAAATCATAAAGATGATATATGCAGAACTAATGAAATTTCTTAGTTAGTTGTGCCATTTTACACTTTATCTGATGTTTGTTAGGCTTATGATTGCAGGCATTGGTACTGATACACTCTCAAGGAAAGTTGAAGGATGACTTTCTGCATTGTTCTGTGTTTGGTGGAGATCTTGACCTACACAAGATTAAGTCAACAAAATATCTGGCATGGATGGGGAGGTCACAAAGTACTGAGGAGCTATTGACAATTGATGGCATGTGGGAAAGAAAGAGTTTGGTTTTTTGTTTTGTTTTGCTTTGCTTTCTTTTTTAACAGAAATTCAGTCCCTGACAGGCTACTCATGTTCTAGTATATACTGGCACAACTAAATTGTCTAAATGGGTTTTTAAAAAGAGCACATGAAATTGGGAGGGACTTGGTGTTGCTACATGGGGAAGAACAGTGTGGGATGAAATGGGAAGTGATTTGATCAAAATACATTATATGCATATATGAAATTTTCAAACAAAAAGTAGTTAAAAATTCTTTGTACATTCACCATGACACAAAGCATATTGATTATTTGTTTTGAAATTGTTAGTATCATTTTCCTTTACAATAAAATAGTAAGAATGAAACCCAACCACTAAAACATTTAGGTGTATGATATACAAGTATACAAAAAACAAATATTTATGTGTGTTTATTCATGTAGATGTAGACACATGTATTCATTAATTTAATGAATAAACATAACACATAAACTAGGAGAAATTTTCTACATTACTCTTAGATGTTACATCTGATTATGTGTTTATCGTGTCTCCTTTTCAAAACTATAAAATACATGTGAATATATACATATATAAATGAAAATGCACACACATTATACATATATATATATATATATAGTAGTTGTTGAGATGTCATAAGACTGAATTGTGAACAAGGTAATAAAATGAAAGACAAATATTTCCAACTATCAGAATTTTTTCAGAATCTACGCCTGGGACAGGATATGTAACTTTGGTACAATTTCCCTCTAGTTTCACCTGTGCTTGAAGACGAAATAAATGCTAAAATTACCTCAACAGTCCCAAAGGGTCTTATCTCTCCAACCACAGTCTTCTGAGACACTGAACTACAAAGACCCAATCAAGTGCACACTCTCCATGCTGCAGATCACTCAAAATAATACAGCAATGCTGGCTGGGGGTAAAACCATTTACGTGCAGGCGCTCAGGCATGTACACTGCTCTGGTCTTTTCTGGCACTGAGGTAAGTTTGAGTGACTTCCAATGACTCTTATTGTGAGAAAATTAAAAACTTTAAGTCCAAGAAATCCAAGAGATGCAGACAATTAAATTTCCACCAACTCCTACAGTACATTTCCTGGGAAAGAAGGAAAGAAAGGCTCCCATAACTGAAGCAACAGTAAAATGACTTCATAATTCACCAGAGACAGTGAAGTTTGGGCAGTCATGGGTTGCAACAAGAATGAAATGTATTTTCTTTACCTTGACTAATGGATAGCTATGCTCAGATTTGCTTCCAGTAGAAATGACCTTTGTAGGGGAAGTGGGAAGTAATACAAAACAAGACTTAAATACTAAAAATATATTGAGAGAACTTGCTAAGGGAGGCTCCTCTGCAAAAATTCACCCAAGCAAATCCCCCACACAACCAGAGGCCACACAGCATCTTTGAAAGGAGTCCCAGATAATCCTGCAGCTGTCTGACAGATTTGTTGTGTGGAGAGATTCCCCCAGTGAGAAATTAACTCTCCTGGCTCCTCACATCTGCCCTGTCTCTACCCTGTTACAATTAAGGGTAAGGGATTTTTTTCTGCCTTGCATTTGTAAATCATGTTCTTATGTCATCATAATTTGCTAAACATGTTACACTCAGCTGATGAAACTGGCCATCAGCATTAGGATATGTCACTCGAGGTCACAGACACAAACACCGAGTGTGTGGCTGAAAATTCAAACTTTTGTTTGATCCTTGCCTTGCCACTTTAAATATTGTCTTCCCAAACCTGTATTTTCTAATCTACACAATGAAGACATAAGATGCATCTGTGTTATTTAGGTTTGAGTACAAGAATCAACCTTCTCTGCAATATTAGTAACTTAAATGTATGGGATTTTGTCTATTTGCTTAATTAATGTATTTCCTCAAATTAGAATGGTGTCAGGAATGTCTAAGGCAGAGTATCAAGACAATGAATAGTGTATGCCTTATCCCGTATCTTACAATTAATGTAAGAACTAATATACATCAATGACTAAATTACAGGCACTGACAATATTCTCATCTTGCTGTATGAACACATCTATAATTTGTAATACTAGAGATTTCTTCCTTTAAGGGTTCTAAAATTGTAGAAAAATCATTTGCTTCTTCAAATTCAGGTTTATTCTGCTATTTTGTGTTGCAAAGAAGCTTTAATTCAGAGTCAGGGTCCCTACATCTCTACTGTAAATATGTTATACAAAGAAGCTCATATTTTTAGAGAATAGATTTTTAGGAACCTAGTTTTTTCTTATTTGAAATATATTTTAGTGCCTTTAATAGTGCTGAAATAACTGTAGAACACTATGGAGCCCAGAAATCTGACATGGGAAATTTGAGACAAAATTCCCTGTACCGTAGAAGGGAAAGGAAGAACTGGGTTTGATTTGTCTGTGATGTGATTGGGCATTGTGGTAGATTACTCACTATGATTGAGAGACAGTGTGGGTTCCTGCACTTGTTGATTAGTTCTAAGTTTCGAGCAGAATGCAGACCCAACAGTTTAAATCTCTCCAAATATCCTGGCCCCCTCCTTTTTTTTAATGTGGCTTTTGTACCCTCTGGCTATGTTAGGATTGAGACATGTAAGGTACATTCCAAATACACAGACAAATTCTCTTCAGAAATTCTAGTGGCTAATAGCTTTGTAACCTTTAAGTAATAGCAGCCTTTCAGGAAATCTGGTAAGATTTCCCTGGATTCCATTCCAGATTTAAAGATATGTCTGTCCCCCTGCTCTGACACATGGGGACAGATTTCAACTGCTTGGAGGTCATAGAATCTAGCATTTCTTTTTGTAATATGGTGCTCAATAATAACAATAATGATTACTGCTTGTATTCCTGGAATATTCCTTATTCATAGTCTTAGCATGTTGTATAAAATTATCCTTTTCCATAATCTTGTCAACACTGAGTTTGATGCACTTGTTACATCATTGTAGAGAGTTAAAGGTGAACATAAATTGGTTAATCAACTAGTCAGCATCATACACCATGTCAAGTGAAAAGTGGCAGGAGACTATGAAACTACATAGAATGACTGCAAACCTTTTTAATGATTTCACTTTAATGCTATTGTTTGTTTTCTAAGCCCTCTACTTACCTTTTATTTATATACTTTCCCAGAAAACTGACATTATTGTTGGGTATAAAATGCTCTCATCCTGCCAGCCATTATGTCTGGAGCCAACAGCTCCAGCCTGACCCCTGAATTCTTTATCCTGAATGGTGTTCCCGGGCTGGAAGCTGCACATGTCTGGATCTCTCTGCCATTCTGCTTCATGTACATGATTGCTGTTGTGGGGAACTGTGGGCTTATCTACCTCATTGGCCATGAGGAGGCACTGCACCGGCCCATGTACTACTTCTTGGCCTTACTCTCCTTCACTGATGTCACCTGGTGCACCACCACTGTTCCCAATATGCTGTGCATATTCTGGTTCAACTTCAAGGAGATTGGATTCAATTCTTGCTTGGTCCAGATGTTCTTTGTCCATATGTTGACTGGAATGGAATCTGGTGTGCTCATGCTCATGGCCCTGGACCGTTATGTAGCTATCTGCTATCCTCTTCGTTATACCACCATCCTCACCAACCCTGTGATTGCCAAGGCTGGTCTTGCTACTTTCTTGAGGAGTGTGATGCTCATCTTTCCATTTACTGTCCTCACCAAGCGCTTGCCCTATTGCCGAGGCACCCTTATTCCCCACACTTACTGTGATCACATGTCTGTGGCCAAGGTATCCTGTGGCAATGCCAAGGTCAATGCAATCTATGGCCTTATGGTGGCTCTACTGATTGGTGTGTTCGACATTTGCTGTATCTCTGTGTCTTACACTATGATACTTCGAGCAGTGGTGAGTCTGTCCTCTTCAGATGCTCGTCACAAAGCCTTCAGCACCTGTACATCTCACATCTGTGCTATTGTGATTACATATGTGCCTGCCTTTTTTACTTTCTTCACTCACCGTTTTGGAGGACACACTATTCCCCATCACATCCACATCATAGTAGCCAACCTCTACCTGCTACTGCCCCCGACCATGAATCCAATTGTTTATGGTGTCAAGACCAAGCAGATTCGGGAAAGTGTAATCAAATTTTTACTCGGAGACAAAATGGGCATTACCTAAAACAAATGCATTTTAAGACCAGTTGCAGCTGCTTGTGATGAGGAAAATAGTGGAGCAAAATGTCATAAAAGATGAGTGAAATAGTATTAATTCATCTAACATGTAAATGTGCTGAAGCCTTTGCAATCATAGCTTATGAAATATTCTTTGTAAGGAAAGTTCTGCCAAAGTATAGAATGTAGAAATTAGTATGCAATGTACTCATTCTTTATAATTTTATTATGTTTACAAAATTGTATATAGATAGAAATTATGAAAATATAATGAAATGATGGGTGTTGGCTAAATGTCAATCTGTTTTCTGTATTTAAAAGATAGGCTTGTGGAAATTTGAGACAATCTTGTCCTCTCCACTAAGGGGCAAACTCTACTTAGATCAAGTACATTGCTGATGTAGAAAACATGGGTTCATTGTTGCAGTGTATATAAGACAAACTGTATTTTGATATTGTTGTGGAATACCCCAATTCTAATTATTTGTTAACTTTGTAAATACTCTCTAAGTGTGCCTGAGCTGGCCTACCCTGGTAATCAGATTGGTGAATACCCTAACTGTCATCATAGAGCCTTCATCCAGTAACTGGTGGTGAAAGCAGATGCAGAGATGCACAGCCAAGCATCAGGCCGAGCTCCAGAAGTCCAGTTGAAGAGAGGGAAGAGGGATTCTATGAGCAAGGGGCATCAAGATCAGATGGGGAAACTTACAGATACAACCCAGCCAAGCTAGTGGGAACTCATGAACTTTAGACCAACAGATGTGAAGCATGCATGGGACTGGATTAGGCCTTCTACATAAGCGAGAGACAGTTGTGCAGCTTGGTCTGTTTAAGGGGCCCCTGGCAGTGGGAATAGGATTCATCCCTGGTGCATGAATTTGCTTTTTGGAGCCCAATACCTATGGTGGGACACTTTGCACAGCCTTGGTGCAGGAGGAGGGGCTTGGACCTGCCTCTACTGAATGTACCAGGCTCTGCTGACTCCCCATGGGAGGTCTTACCTTTTCAGAGGAGGGGATGTGGGGATGGGCTGGTGGGGGAGGCTGGGGAAGGAGCAGGAGGAGGGATGAGACAGAGATCTGTGGTTGGTATGTAAAATGAATAAAAATTTTCTTAATAATAAATAAATAAATACTCTCTAGTTTTCTTAAATGGCCAAGAGTTCTATTCTTCCCTGAACATTCATTTTCTAAGCTTCATGGAAAATGGATCTACGAGACTTAATTCCATTATTGACTAAGAAGGTAAAATCATCAGCTTACTACAGTATTTGATATTATTTCACTAATTCACTCATTTTTGAGACACAAAATACTATTAACTAACACTACTAACTTAAACTGGATCTAATTTGAGGAATACAGAGCTGAATGTCAAATAATTCAAAATTGCAAGGCACTGAGAATAGACATACTGGCCAGGGTAATGTGATGAAACAGACATGAAAAAAGGAGAAGAGAGCATTAAAAATGGATGCAATCTTGAAGAAGGACATTTTAGTGGACAACTATTAGAGAGAATACTTCATTGGTTTTGGATTCAGTTAGTCTGAAGGTTAAATTCTTTGATTTTTATAAGGATTAGACATTGTCCTGTTAATGAATTCCTGTAAAATGTCAATTTCTGTACTTTTTCCAAATATGGCAAAAGCTTACCAATAAAATGTATCTGGATAATTAAATATGCCAGTTCTTAAAGAAATAACACAACATGGTCTCTGGTATATTCTAATTATTTAATTAATTGTGCTATTATATATGAGCTGTTACTTTCAACTCAGCCCATTCTCACACAGACCTCCACTTTTTTCTCGTCTTAAAAAATTATACCTACAAGGTCATTTGCTGCTGTTTTTCTACCTGGGTCAGAAAGCAGCCACTTTAACTTTTTCCCCTTGATTAATAAAGGATCTCTCTGTTAAAACAGGTGTTTGGGTATGCTTTGTGCCTAGTCCAGGGTCCAGAAGGGACCCCTCCATGTGCAGGATTTCCTTCACTGATGCCAAGACTTGGATAAGCCTGTAACACCCCAACCTTTTTTCACACATTCCAGCCTTTCTGGCACCCCATTCTCTCATCCAACCGAGGCTCAGAACTTGTGGGAGTAGCCAACCAATTACTGGTCTAACCTGTGGACCATGTCATGAGGAGCCCATGCCCAACACTGCAAGGATGGGCTGGAACCTGAGGCTGGATAGTAGAACCAAATATAACTGGCAAAATAAACATACAAACTAACAAGCAAACAAATATAAATAAATAAATAAATAAATCCTACTGAAACATTCTGAAATATTCATAGATTGGTTCCTATCCTAATCATCATCCCACCAACTGAAGGGAAAAGATACAGAGACCTACAGCCAAACATTAGGCAGAGCTCAGGAAATCTTGCAGAAGGGCAGTAGGAGGAAGAGAATTCAGGGATTCAAGGAGAACATGACCCACAGAATTTAACTTATCAGGGCTCAAAATGTCTCAGAGAGACTTAAGGGGCAGTCAAGGAGCTTGCAGGGGTCTTCACTAGGTCCCCTGCATATATGGTATGGTTGTTCAGTTTGGTGGTGTTGTAAAACTCCTAACAGTGGGAGTGGGGTTTCTCTGAGTCTTTTGTCTGATCATGGGACCCTTCTCCTCCTGCTGTGTTGCCTCATCCAGAGTTGATATGAGGGTTTGTGCCTGGTTACATTGTGTCTTGCTATGCTCAGTTAGGTTGATATCCTTTGGAGGCCTGCTCTTTTATGAAGGGAAATGGAGGAGGAGCAGGTCTGGGGAGAGGTGAGGTGTGGAGGTAATTGGGAAAAGTGGTGGAAGGGGAACTGGAGTCTGAATGTAATGTATGTGATGATAATAGAAAGAATGAACAGAAGGAAGGAAGGAAGGAAAGGAGGGAGAGAGGGAGGGAGGGAGGTTGCAAACATGGTTTAAGTGAAATACTGTCACCCTCACACTAGAATCAGGGAGCTGTTGATCCAGCCTACTGAGAACAAAAATCACCTGCCCAATTAAAGCCAATTAAGCAAGCTTTATTTGCTATGCATATTGCTGACTCTACAATGAGATTTGAGAATACAGTGACGGTTAACCTAGAGTTCAGCCCACCTCCTAGGGAAAAAATTTAAAATGGGGATTTTGTAACATAAAGATCGTGCAAGAGTCTTTTATGGAAGAAGATAGCAGAATAGATTATTTGACAAATCATCTTAGCAAAATGTCCCAAGGTTCCTTGACAGAACACCTTATCTTGTTGGGGGTAGAGTACTAGTGAGTCAAATTTGAACTTTGTAGCAATTGGACACAACTTATAACAAATGGCTTTTTACACTAATATGGAATCAGGCTGGTCCATCAAGTTGCTATGTTCATTCAAAGAACTCTTAAGTTTCTTTCTTTCTTTTCTTGCTTTCTTTACTTTATTTCTTCTTTCCTTCCTTCCTTTCCCTCCCTTCCCTTCATTCTTTCTTTTTTTTTCTTTCTATGTTTTCTCTGTGTAATCTTGGCTGTCCTAATACTAACTCTGTAGACCAGACTGGCCTGGAACTCACAGAGATCTGCTTGCCTCTTGAGTGCTAGGATTAATGGTGTGTGCCACATGTAGATGAATTTCTAATCAGTCTTATTAAATAAGAAACACAGAGCCAAATACAGGGATGAAAGCTGTAGAGATCAGAGAAATAGTGATAGTCACCAATTAATGTTAGCTCACCAAACCACCATAGCTTCCCAAGAGAACCCAACTTCTCTCTAACCTGCTCCTTTATTGCCTTAATGTTCTGCCCTCTCATTGGCTTATTCCAGCCACTTCACTTCCTGGTCACTGCCTGTCTGTACAGACCTGCAGCTCTCTATGTTTGGTACTGGGATTAAAGGCATGTGTCACCACACTTGGCTATGTCTTTGAACACACAGAAACTCTGCCTGCCATGTGATCGGATTAAGGGCATGTGCTACCACCATCTGACTTTTGTTTATGCCTGGCTGTGATCTCTGATATCCAGGCTTACTTTATTTACTAACACACAAATAAAATATCACCACAGATACCTAAAATCTCTAACCAAGATTTTCAAGCAATATTTGATAAAGGCATTAAAATTGAGACCTAGCTGTCTTGCACTGGTCTATCAAGCAGCTTCTCTGAGCTATAGAATCCTGATGCCAACACCAGACAGGGTGCTACTTTCAGGAGGTTAGCTGAAACCATACAAAGGCCACAGTCTCTTTTTTATGTCACAGACAAGGTCACTTGATCAACGAGGTTATATGATCTCTAAGAAGATTATTGTTTGCATTTAGAACGTCCACACTAAAAAAAAAGATCTTGAACCTACATTCTGTTTCTTTAGCTTATATGAGGAAAGAGGGACCAAACATTTGAGCAACTTTACCATGCATATTAATATAGAAGTGATACCCACAACAAAACCTCTAATTACTGATAATAACATATTTATGGAACCCTGGGCCCTCTGCTGTTTAACTGCTATGCAGGTGATTGAATCACCCATCTAACCCCATCATGTTAACACAGTCACACTAGATTTCATCCCCTTTGAAAGCAATGAAACCAGATTCCTCTTTTTCCATTCCAACGCTGAGTAGAGACTTCCAAGAGTATTTCCAAACTGATTTGAGTGCACGCCAAAAAGAAAAGACCAACAAAGAATGTGAAATTCCAGAATTTTATTGCTCCAAAGAATTGCTGCTCAAGCACAATGAATAAAAAAGTTCCCACAGTGTGTTCTACATCGCAAACCCAAAAGAAAGATTTTATAGGGAAGAGCTAGAGAAGACAGCATGGCCTGAACCTTGCTGGCTGAATACAAATCCTGCATCAAAAGCCTATGGATGGTGAGCTGCCTCTACCATGATCAGATTCCATGAGTTCCACTAGAGGCCCCTGCAGAACTCCCCTAGGAAAACAGAAGCTTTGTGGGGTTTAACTCATCCTAGGACCCTGGGGAGTTTTTTCCACATTCAAACAGTCATTCTTAGGGACTCAGCAAGGCCAGACAAGGGCACAGAAGAAGGGTGAGACAGTCTGTCCTTCCTGGGACACAGGTCCGAATTTCCTGCTCCAAGGGCTTCTTCCAGGTCAGATATGTCCACAGGACACAGGGTTAGTAATTGCACACAGGTAGAGGCCTCCACTTCTTCTTCTTGCCTCTTGATGTTCCTCCCTGACTGCAGAGCTGTGCAGTGTTCATGGCTCCCTGAGCAGGCAGGAATCTGGCAGAATTGTGATGTGGGTAATTCTCCTTGTCAGGATCTTTCCAGTCCAAGTGCCCGGTGTACCTGGGCTGGTGAATCACAACTGCATTGGCTGGCAGAGTGGGTTCAACACTTCTGAGGTTCAGTACAGGTTTCAGCCGGTTCTGTTCCTGAAGCACTTTCCACTCCTGTAAGGACATTTCTTTGGTTGCTGTATTCTCCACGTGTTCTTCTGGTTCTGCAGCTCCCACCCAAGACCCTCTGTTGAGCTTTCTGTTCTGCCATTGTCCAACCTGAGCCTTGCTGACTGTGCCTACTGGCCCCTTGACACTGTCCTTGTTTAGTTCAGTCTCCCGGATGTAGAAGAGCACATATGCAGGCTCACTCAGGACAGAAGTCACATCCCACCTCTCAACCTTAGAATCATCCATCTTATACCACTTCCCACTACCAGCTCTGACATAACAGAAGTAATGTCCACAGTGACAAGTCATACCAGCATGGACCATCACAGCATAAAGGGCATACACCAGCGGTCCTCCCTCAGGCTGAGACATGTATGGCCGCAGGTCAATGGACTCTGGGTAACTTACATGTGTTGCTGGAGGGTTTCTCTCCAGGTTCCCCAAGCCCCGCAGTCCCACAATCCACATATAAAAATAATCACTCAGATGCTTATATCACTTATAAACTGTATGGCCATGGCAGGCTTCTTGCTAACTGTTCTTTTATCTTAAATTAACCCATTTTTATAAATCTATACCTTGCCACGTGGCTGGTGGCTTACCAGAGTCTCTACATGCTGCTTCTCCTGGCAGTGGCTGCAGTGTCTCTCTTTTCTTCTTCCTGTTTCCCCAATTCTCCTCTCTCTTTGTCCGCCTATACTTCCTGCCTGGTCACTGGCCATCAGTGTTTTATTTATATAGAGTGATATCCACAGCATACGTGCTTGTCCACTTTGCCACCCATGAAGTCTGAGAAGCGATTCAATACCAGCAGGAGAACCTTCGAGGCAGTTTCAATTGTCAGGGTCTTTGAAGCTGGCATCTTCTCCTGGCAATGGTCACAGTGGTAGGCATTTTCCCCACACAGCTCTTCAGGCTTCACTAAATCCTCCAAGGCTTGGTTCACACTCTGAGCTGTGTTGATATCCAGGGAGATGTCCAGAAAGGGGTTAACAGAATCTGAGGTGCCCTGGCAGCTGAGACACTTGATTTGAGATCTGCATGAGCCTCCAAATATCTCATGGATCAGGCTGCTGTCTTCACAGGGGCCTTCTGAGTGCTTGCTCCCTCGAAGGCAGGATTCGTGCATGGCGTTCAAGGTGAACATCAGAAACTCATGGGCATCTTCCTGCTTGTCCTTGTGGAAGGTGGCAGTCAGCTTCTTCGGGGGCTGCATGACATCCCCGGAGTGGAGGAGACTCTGGGTCACATGAGTTTCCATGGCGCACATTATGCAGTCTTCCTGGTGACAACAGCTCCGAGAGTGCTCCTGGGAGAGCATGTAGTCGGCAAGAGGTGGTGTGTGTGTCAGACACTGCAGCGCTGCGTTGAGGTAGCAGGTGTTGCCCGTGTTCAGGAGACCTGCACCCACACCTTCGGGTCTCTCCCAACTCACACTGTGCTTGTTCCTGGTGGCCAGCTTGGATGCAGCCTGAGTTTCATCCTGATACAGGTCTGGGGTGGCAGGAGTTGATTCATTTGAACCTGCTGAAGGATAAAAACACAAAGAGACTTCAGGGTCTACAGTGTCGAATGAGGACCTGCATGCTGTAAAGGTCTTACAGTGAGATTCCCCTTCTGAGAGCCTCAGAGCTGCACCATGTCTCCAGACGCCAGCTCTGAACACCTTGCGGGAAGTCTTCTCAGCGAGTGGAAGGATGTTTTCCCTTCTAAGGAGCACTACAAGTGAGGACTGCGTCCCAAAACTGATCCTTTTATACTTCAGCCCCGTGGCCACTCCCACTAATCCTGCTGGGACAGCCAATCCCCTACAAGCCTCTAACTGCCTAGTGCAATTTAGGGTGTGGCTTATGCAAAGCAGCACTGAAATCTGATCTCTTTGGTTTCCACTTCCCTGGAATCAGGTCCTTTGCCTAAGGTGTCTTATGCTTGGGTTTTCCTTGTGACAAAATTTAAAAACCACATCACATAAAGACAGGATGGTAGACCTGCCATACAAGAGTCTCCTTCATGTTGTTGATCCCACCGAAGAAAAGTAAAACCCATCAACATGAATTGTTTTGGATTGAAGGAAGCAGCCTTTACTTCTGTGTACAGCAAAACATGTCCAGGGGATGTTCTAACTCTCCACCCCAACCTTAGCCCCAATGTGGGGCTCAGGAGATCCTCAGCATGTTAACTCTAAGCTCCTTTTACAGGGCAAAATCTGGGGTCTCCAGATAGAAATTTGTCAACATAGAAACTTGGTAACCAAAATATAAAAGGATATGGTGGTATGAGACTCTTTAGCAAGAAGTTTTGGTGGTGTGGGGATTGTGTATTTCAAGGCACAGTCAGGTGGGGACCAAGTTGAATTGTGGGAAGGTTTAAGGTATGATCATGTCAATTTCCAGTAAATAGAAAATTAAGTTTTACAGCAAGTTGAAAAGATCTCATTTTCATCTTGTAAGACAGCTCTTGATCTTAAGACGGAGTCAGGTTGGTTCACCAATTTCCTAGGCAGGACTCAGGGGGGTGGGGGAGGATACTGAGAAGACTGAAGGAAGGGGAAATTGCTGTTGGGGGTTGTATTGTAGGAGAGAAGAATAAATAAAAGAAAGAAAGCAAACATGATTTAAGAGAAAAGTCATCATTCTCACACCAAAATCTCATTAGTGACCCTGTAGCTCAAGAGCAAAAACTACCAACCTAATTAAAGCCAAGTAAGCAAGCTTTATTTACAAAGAATATATATATTATGCTGCAATGCAGGATTTGAGAATACAATGTTGCTTAACTTTTCAGGCCCCTTTTATAGGGAAAATATGTAAAATGTAGATTTTGTAACAAGGATTTTGCAGGAGAATTTTACAGAAGCAGATAGCAGATTAGATTATTTGACAGATCATCTTGGCAAAACTTCTCAAAGTTCCTTGACATAACTAACATCTTATCTATTCGGGGTAGAGTACCTGTGAGTCAAACTTGAATTTTGTAGGAAATAGAAACAACTTATTCTGACGTTATAACAATGTGGCTTTTTACCCTAGTATGGAATCAGACTGGTCCATCCCAACCCCATGTTCATCTGAAAACACCCTTCTCTCTCTGTCTCTCTCCCTCTCTCTCTGTGTCTCTCTTTCTGTCTCTGTCTGTCTGTCTGTCTTTGTCTGCCTCTGTCTTTGTCTAGGACAGCCTGTCTGTCCTAGAACTCACTCTGTAAATCAGTCTGTTCTCAAACTCACAGATATGCACAAATCTGTCTGCCTCTGCCTCTGCCTCTTGAGTGCTGGGGTTGAAAATGTGCACCACGTACTTTCTAACCAAGCTTTTCCAGCAAAATTTGATGAAGAAATCACATCTGAGATCTAGCTGTCTCTTCCTCATTTATGGAGGAGATTCTCTGATCTGTTTAATCCAGACCCCCATACTGGACCTGATACTCCTTTCAGTAGGCTGGCTGAAATAGTACAGAGACCAAATTGCTTCATAATCACTTTTACATGGACCAGTCAAAGTCATATGATCAATGATGTCTACTAATCTGCAAGGAGACTATTGTCTGAATTTAGGCTATCATCACTGAAAAAAAAATGACCTTGAACCTACCAGTCCATTTCTTTAGTGAATATCAGTTAGGAGGGGATCTAGCATTTGTCCAACTATACCAAGCATATTAATGTAGGAGTGTTACCCTCAACAAAATATCTAGTTACTTATAATAATTTTTACAGTGTCATCAGCCCTCTGTTGTGTAACTACTTTGTAAGTGATTAAATCACCCATCTAATCCCACCATGCTGACACAATCACACTGGATTTCATTCCCTTAGGGAGCAATGAAACCAGATGCCTGTTTTTCCATTCCTAAGAAGAATAAACAAGTCATACTACCATCTTATTTATTGTTTTGTTGTATTATCCTTGTTATCTTGTAGATCAATTCACTGACTTAGTTGTTCATCCAGTACGTTCATATTGATTTTGTGTCTCTGGTGAGTCTGTGTGTGCCAGTGATACAATCTTAGACCTTGCACATTTTGGCTAAATCCTTTACCTCTGTCATTTCCCACATTCCCTTTCCATTTTTATTTTCAGTCAGAATTTGACTAAGTTTTCTGGAGTGTCTTTCAATGCAAGATATACCCAGGACACAAATTCCATTTCACCTACTTTAATATACCCTTAAAGATCTGGGTTATTAATTTTACAGGAACATAAATGTTACTCTACAGTTCACTATGTTAAATCACAAATTCATCAACATCTTATATCCAATTTGTATCTTATTAATAATACTAATCATAAGACATGAATCATTTTTCACATAGAGTTTCAGAAGACATGCTAGAATAGGGTCTACTTTGAGGCAAGTGTGAGATCAGTGAGAGAGCTTTTGTGTCTATGCGATAGTTTGACAGATTGCCACCATCCATGGATACATACACTGTGAGGAAAAAGCCAAGCCTACAAGTTTCCTGATATGGCCTCTAATGATTTCTCTGATTGAAGCACAATCATTCAAAGAAATTCACATTGGGTGGCAATCTACATCCTTACCCTTTTCACCATAGTTAATCACTCCACTGTGGGTGTTCTAAGAACTGAAATATAATTGTTTTGGTATTTAAAATGGAATTTTCCATTTAAAAATCTTTTCATGTGGTCCAAGAGCAGTGGTTCTCAACCTTCCCTTTAATACAGTTCCTTATTTTGTGGTGAACACCAGGCATAAAATTATCATTGCTATTTCATAACTGTAATTTGTTTCTGTTAATGAGTTGTAATTATCTCATATGCAGTATAGATGATATGCAGCCCTTTCTACTCCTGAATGGATTATGAACCACAGGTTGAGAACCACTGTCCTAGAACTTCAGTAACCAGTTGGATTATTTGGTTTATTAATATCTTGTTTCTCTAGTTGTTTGTATATTTTGAAAATCAGCCCTCTTTCAGATGTGGGGTTTGTGAAGATCTTTTCCCATTCTGTAGGCTGCTATTTCACCCTATTGATCGTGTCATTCACCTTACAGTAACTTTTCAATTTCCTGAGGTCCCATTTGTGGTGATATTTTGTTTGTGCTTTAACAAATAAAGCTTGCCTGAAGATGAGAGGGTGGAGCTATCCACCAATTAACCATAGAGGCCAGGCAGTGGTGGCACAGACATTTAATCCCAGCACTTGGGAGAAGGATGCAGGAAGATCAGGAGTTCAAGGCCACCCTGGGCTACACAAGTTTGATCCTGTCTAAAAGAGAAACAGAGCCAGATGGTGGAAGCTCAAGCCTTTAATCCCAGCACTAGGGAGGTGGATCCAGGAAGGGGTATGCCTGGGTGTGGAGAGGAAGTGATAAGGGGCAGTAGAGACAGATGCTTGGTCCATTTCAATGTGAGGATTCCTAGAGTTAAGAAATTTTTCTAGTGGCTGATTGTTCTGCTTCTCTGATCTTTCAGCTTTCACCCTGATATCTGACACTAAGTTTTTATCATTAAAAGGCTTTTTACACTAATATGGAATCAGACTGGTCTATCAGATTGCCATATTCATTCCAAATAACTCCTAAGTTTATTTCTGCCTTCTCTTTTCTCTCCTTTCTCCATTTTGCTCTCTCTCTCTCTCTCTCTCTCTCTCTCTCTCTCTCTCTCTCTCTCTCTCTCCTATACTTTTTTACTTTTGATCTTTTTCTCTGTGTAGCCTTGGCTTTCCTAAAACTAGCTCTGTAGACCAGGCTGGCCTGCAACTCAGAGATATGTTTGAATCTTCAGAGTGGGATAAAGATGTGTGCCACCAAACATATTTAACCAAGATTTTCATACAAGGTCTGATAAAGGAATGACACTTGAGATCTAGATGTCTTGCACTGGTCTATCAAGCAGCTTCTATGAGCTGTAGAATCCTAATGCCTACACCAGACACAGTGCTACTTTCAGGAGTTTGGCTGAAACCATACAGAGACCACAATGCTTCATAGTCTCTTTTGCATGGTCCAGTCAAGGTCACTTGATCAAAGAGGTTATCTGATCTCTAAGGAGATTGTTGTTTGCAATTAGAATGTCCACACTGAAAAAAATGACCTTGAACCTTCATTCTGTTTCTTTAGTGTATATCAGTAAGACAATAAACTAGCATTTGAGCAACTTTACCAGGAATATTAATATAGGAGTTATACCATCAAAAAAACCTCTAATTATTATGGAGCCTTGAGCCCTCTGCTGTTTACCTGCTATGCAGGTGATTGAATCACCCATCTAATCCAATCATTTGACACAGTCACATTAGATTTCATCCCCTTTGGAAGCCATGGAGCCAGATTTCTGTTTTTTCCATTCCTAAGCTGAGTAGACACTTCCAAGAATATTTCCATAGTGATTTGTGTTCGTGCCAAAAAGAGGAGACCAACAAAGAATGTAAAGTTCCAGAATTTTATTGGTCCAAAGAATTGCTGCTCAAGAATTTGTTGGTGCTATTTTCAGGCTTTGTCCCTGAAGAAGTCACATGGCTCCCAGCCTGAGTCCATTGATACTGAGGGATATTAATGATCAATGATTGTTAATTCCTTTCATTTTGGTGGTGGTGGTAGTAGTGTGTGTGTGTGTGTGTGTGTGTGTGTGTGTGTGTGTGTTCTTCTTTGAGTTTGCTGATGTGAGATTTTCTATTGCCTGTGTTTTTGTGGGTGTTGTTAACTTCCTGCGGTTGGAGTTTTCCTTCTAGTACCTTCTGTAGGGCTGGGTTTGTGGATAGATATTGTTTAAATTTGACTTGTCATAAAATATCTTGCCTTCTCCATCTATGGTGATTGACAGTTTTTCTGGGTTTAGTAGTATGAGCTGGCATCTGTGATTTCTTACAGTCTTCAAGACATCATTCCAGGCTCTTCTGGATTTTAGGGTCTCTATTGAGAAGTTGAGTATGACTCTAATAGGAATCTTTGAGGTAGGAAGACACATCTTAAATCCTGATCTTTAATCCAGACCTAATCTGGACAACAGCTTCTGCTGGAAGCCTAGCTAAGGACTGGGAAGAAGGCAGCTTTTCTTTTTGCCTATTGCTCTTGCCTTGGTAGCAGTTCCTTTACTCACTGGCATTAGAGCCTACTGTTTAGAGATTCTAGCATATGTTGAAGACCAGCTAAGGCATTCAGCATTCTTGCTGAGCAACTACTGGATCTTTGGACTTTCCGTCTATAGCCATCCATTGTTGGATTAACCATTAGTTGGATTCACCTGTAAGCCATTCTAAATCACTCCCCTTTTACATATAGGGAGACATTCAACTTATAAGTTCTGTCACTCTAGAGAACCCTGACTAAAACAGTTACGTAATTACTGTGTCACTCCCTCTACTTAGTTAATCATCCTGGATCTGATCTTCTACACTCATGACCATTTGACCCACAGGTTTTATTTGGTAACATTCTGTAATTTAAATGTACATGTACAGTGATGAACATATACATTTTTCATGATATGCATTCATGATATACCACAGTTATCTTATGGACATTGTAGTCAAATATAAGGAGAATACTTGCCCATTTCACCTACAGTTTAAGTCTACTGTTGGGGCTGGAAAGATGGCTCAGGTGTTAAGAGCATTGGCTGTTCTTCCAAAGGATCTGGATTCAATTCCCAGCACCCATATGGCAACTCACAACTGTCTGTGGCTCCAGTTCCAGGGGATCTCATCCTCACACAGACACATTCAGGCAAAACACCAATGCACATAAAATAAAAATAACTGCACAAAAATAACTTAAGTCTACTGTCTTTCCCAATACACACTCAGGAAGCAGAGGTAGGAGGATTTTTGTGTGTTCCAGGCCAGTCTGGGCTACATAAAGAGCTCCAGGCTAGCCAGGGATATAGAGTGAGACCCTATTTATGACAGTGGATGGAGAGGAAGAATGAGCTTGAGGGTGAGGGTGTGAGGAAGTAGGTAGACAAAGCTGAGGAGGGAGGAAAAGTGAGATGGAGAGGAGCAAGTTGAGATGGACATAGACATGCAGGAGGAGGGGCAGGAGATGCAGATGGAGGGAGCTGGTGAGGAATCGGAGTTGGAGCAGCACAGGGAAATAAAGAGATGGGCAGGGGAAGTGGGAGGAGGATATGGAGGTAGACAAAGAGGGGGAAGGGAGGGGAAAAAGGGAAAGAGATAGAGATTCTGTTTGTTCTTAAATAGTGGTTGGTTTCATGGGTAAATGTGAGACATGACACACAGTGGGTTTTCAACTGGAAATTTTCATGTATTCAATAGAAAATGGGAAGTAGTTATATTATTTAGGGTTCTCTAGAGTAACAGATCTTACAGAACAGAGAGGGGGTAATTTATTAGAATACCGTACAGACCATGGTTTATGTAATCCAACAATGGCTGGCTATGAATAGAAAGTCCAAGAATCCAGTAGTTGTTCAGTCCCCAAAGCTGGATTCTCCGCTGGTCTCCGTACAGAACAGAATCATGAAGAATCTGTCTCTAATGTCAGTGAAGAAATTGACTTGCTAAGTGAGGTGAGAAACAGAAACTTCTTTCTTCCAAGTCCTTATGCAGGCTTCCAGCAGAAGGCATGACTCAAATTAGAGGTTGATTTTCCCAGTTCAAAATATCTGGATTAAAGGTTTGCTTTTCTACCTCAGGAATCTGGATTAGAAGTACTTGTCCTACTTAAAATGAAAAAAATAATCCCTCACAGGTGTGTACTCCATTTTTTCTTAATTCCAGGTGTAATTAAGTTGACAACCTAGAATAACCATCACAGCTTTGAAATTGTGGCTTCATAAAAGAAAGAGACCTCTAGAAAAATTTTGAGGTCATGAATTAGACAATATGAGGAGAGCAACATAGGAGTAGGAAGCTTTAAAGAAAGGCTAGAAATGATTTAAATTCAATACTTGTGTTTAAAATTACCAAAAAAAATACTGAGGTGATTTGTGTTTATCATAAAATGGGGTCTCAAGTCCTAGGCTAGGGTTACCCGAATTCACATTTAGTGTAGACTGGTATGGTACCCTCAGCACTTCTGCCTTTGGCTCAAAAGGAATAAGATTAAGGTTTAGACAGACCATACCAAGCAAATTGTATTTTGTGGTTTTGGGGTTTTTTGTTGGTTTGGTTTGGTCTGGTCTTTTTGAGTCAAGGTCCCTTGTTAACCATATTGCCCTTGAGCTTCTTCTTGATGCTTTTGTTGAACTCCTGACATCCTGACCTGTGCTACCATAGAGATGATATTGGTGGCCTGAACCTACAGACTGGCCTCAGCTTCTGGGATTTTTAAGGAGTTTCCTTTAGGCATTTTAGAAGCAGGCTGAGGGTGTCCATCAGAGTTCCTCTCTAGAGAGCTATCTAACTGGTACAAACATGGGACTCCTCTGACTGGAAATAATAGATACACAGGCTAGACCAGTGGGTCAGGAAAACAAAAACCATAACGAGTAAGCTCAAAAAAGAATTTTTACATTAACAAGTGAAGAGAAGAAAGGAGCAGGAAACAGAAGAAAGTTGGTGGGGACAAAAGAACTGCTGATCTAGAAAAGGAAATGAACTCAGGATGAGATCCCAGGAGAAGAACATAGCATATAGCATGTGAGAGGGAACTGAGGTTACTGTACCAGAAAGGAGGGTCAAGCAGGAGATGTGAGTTGAGAGAGAGCTGTGGGTTGTTGTTGGTTTTTGATCCACCACCCTTTTAAGGATATAGACATCTGTGTTAGTTTAAATGTGATTGGCCCCCATAATCACATAGGGAGTGGCACTGTTGGGAGGTGTGACTTTGTTGGCATGGGTATGGCCTTGATGGAGGAGGTGTGTCCCAGGCTTTGAAGTTTCCTATGCTCAGGATACCACAGTCAACTTCCTGTTCCCAGCAACATGTAGGACTCTCAGATACCTCTCCAGTACTATGTCTTCATGCACACTGCCATGCTCCAAACTATAATAATAATGGACTGAACCTCTGAAACTATAAGAAAGCCACCCCAAATTAAATGTTTTCTTTATAAGAGTTGCCATGATCATGGTGTCTCTTCACAGCAATAGACACCTAACTAAGACAATATCACTCTGACAGACATCACCCTGGGTAAGTAGTGCAGAGATAAGGAAATAACTAGAGTGTGCTAGGCAGCCAGGAAAGCCAAACTGTTGAGTTTCTAGTCCAGTGTGAGTCACTGTTTCAAACACATAAGTCACAAAAAAATTAAGGAAGAAACCAACCAACACCTCCTAAGAGCTTCCACATTCTACTGTAAAACTCCAGGTGCCCTATTCTCACAGGAATGCAGCACACATACACACACAGCCACACAGAGACAAACTGGGAGACAGACAAACAGGCCAGAAATAGAGAGAAAAAGGATAAACATAACTTTTTTGACGTTTTAACTAAAGTTATGTAGAGCCAGGACACTAAAAACTGTCATTTGGGGTGTGTACAAAGGTGTACTTGAAAACGTGAGTTTTATAAACATATAAACACATTGCAAGCTGGTATGTGTGTCTGCAAGCATTTAGCCAAGGACTATTCCTTCAGCATTCAAGATATGTTTTAAATGATTGTAGCTTTATTTTATCTGGCTTATGCTTCTACATTGTAGTGGGTAGCCATTCCAACCTTGATCTGGAAATTCCAACTCCCATTGAGGCTTCAGTAACTGTCACGCCTACAAGGCAGGACCAAGAGAGGACCCTGAAGACCCGAGATCTGGATGTGCCATCTCTCTTGGTTCCTGGACCCTGGATGCTGGAGGTAGACTGAGCAGAGTTCTCCGGAGAAAACTGCTGGACTGTGCCATGCCTTCCCTAGACCCTGCAACCTACCTATCCCTTCATTTGTAAGTTACGCCACTAAATAAACCTCCCTTTTAACTACGTGGAGTGGCCTTAATAATTTCACCAATACTGCATTGTAAGTCCGACTCTTTATATGACCATTAGAATTAGTTTTCTGTACCTCCAAAAGACTTCGTTAAACTTAAATGTATTGCTTATTTTTCTATTGCTGTGTTAAAATGCCATCACTAGAAGCAATTTATAGAAGGAGGAGTTTATTTGGGCTTATGTTTCCAGAGGGATGATAGGGAGGCATAGAAGAAGCAAGCAGCAAGTTTGAAAGCAAGAATGGGAAGCTGAGAACTCACATCCTTATTCACAAGCACAAAGCAGAGAGAGCAGATTAGAAGTGGCCAAGGCCTTTAACCTCAAAGTCTGCTCCCAGTGGCATACTTCCTCCAGCAAGGCTATACCACCTAAGCCTCCCCAAACAGTGCTACTGCTTAGGGGAAAAGTGTTCAAAGACCTGAGACTAGGGGACATATCTCATTCAAGCCTTCACACCCCATCACCAATAACAAACAAAGATGTCTGTTATCACTACTTCTGGCAAATACCTGACAGCAGAGAGATGCTAGCATTACACAGAGTTAAGAAAAAGGCATGAAAATAGGAAAGAAACATTCTCCTTTTTTCACAGACACCATGATGATGTACCTCCATATAATCCCAAATAATCTACAGAAATTTATGATAAATAATATTTGTCAAGGACACTAAATATATCATATGTAACACTCAGCTGTTTGATTTTAAAAATGTTTTAATATCAAGACAGGCTCTGGTGGTGCACACCTTTAAGCCCAGCACCCAGGAGGCAGAGGCAAGTGGATCTCTGAGTTTGAGGTCTATCTGGTCTATAAAGCAAATTCCAGGATAGCCAGGATACACAGAAAAAACCTATCCCTAAAACACAAATATATATACATATACATATATATACATATATATAATCAATTTTGCATGTGATACACTAAAATTTTAAAAGAGCATATAAAGTTCTAGTCCCTGCTGTACTTAGGAAAGATTACACCCTCAGGAGTCTAGACTATGATGCAAGATAAAAATTGTTTATCAGACAATTCCCAGTGGCTCAGCTAGTATCCTTAGAATCCAGATATAGCTGTTTTTAGGCCATACACACCCATATTACGGGAAATTACTTTTCCTTGGAGGTTACTGTAAAAGGAGAAAGAACCAATTGAGCTTCACAGTCTCTCTCTCTCTCTCTCTCTCTCTCTCTCTCTCTCTCTCTCTCTCTCTCTCTCTCTTATTCTCTCCCCCTCTCTCTCATGCCTCCGTGTATACTCATGAACACATGTACAAATTCTCAAGCATGGAGGGGAGGAAGGGAAGAGAAGGAGGAGAAAGAATAAGAGAATACCATGTTCCTTCTGCTGCTTGCCTCTCAAGGTCTCAATATAAGTTTTATTTTCCTGAATGCTAAAGATGTGAATGAGATTCTCCCTTGAATATTTGGTTTCTTGAAAAACATCACTAATTTTTAGGGTAAGTATCAAATTTCTACATTGGTGGTATATTCTTATTGTGAAAGAAATGAATACAGCTTAGGAAGGAGGATGAGTTTCAGATAGTCTTATCTCCTAACATTTGATAAGGTATCCCCATACAATATGCTCAGTTTTCCTTTTGAATTAAGCATTTGGCTTTTGACTTCTAAAATATAACTCCAACAGGGGGTGTTTTAACAAAAGAAGCTCTTGGACAAACCACACATAATCACAGCAGTTATGAGAGAAAAATATTAATCTTGTGCAAGTAAAGAAAGAAAAGAATGATATAGTTCTATTCCACAACTGCCTATTTTTATACTGTCTTTCTTTTCAGAGAAATGCTTCTATTCCATAGTTAGGATATATTTATTATTTCTCAACTCAAAGTGCCCCTAGAACTCATGTCCCGGGTCTTTATTGTTCTAAAAAAAACTATGTAAAATTAATAAAATATATGAGGAAAGGAGAATAAATTTCATAAACCTTTAATTTACATACAGTACCGCCATCTATTGGGATGTCATGTGGGTCTCTCTCAAACTATCAAAAGATACTATAAATTTTAAATTGATAATTTTGAATTAAAGAGTCTATTATCTTTCCTCCACTGTCTTCCTCCATGGAACTATGACCATTCCCATGATTACATTTGTTCCTCTGTTACCACTTTCAACCAACACATTTAGGACAATTTGGCCACTTTTTCAGATTTGTGTTTCCTACCTGGATACATCTTATGGCCATAACTTCATTTGATTCCATCAACATATGCTATTACATCCATTGTTCCCCTCTCTTGCTATGTATAATTATTTAGTGAACTCTGGTCCTAATATCTAGGCTGTTTTGCCACAGAGTATAAAGTTATATTATCTACTTTACATACAAAGGTGTAGCTTGATTACACGACCTGTGAAAATTTTGAATCTATGGTTCTGTGAGGTTGTGATACAGATAGAAAATAAAACACTGTATTGTTATGGTAATGTCAGTTGCTTTTGTTTATGATAAGAATCATCTTCATTCTCAACCAATTGACTTTAGAATCCATTAGACTAGAAAGTAATGTGAGGAAAACATTGGCTTTTGAAGTTGTATTTCTAGTGACTCATTATCATCTATCTGTTTACTTTATTGTTTATGAAGTAGGGGGTCATCTGGTAGGGTTAGGAAAAAATTTATTATTTACAGTATTCCAGCTTTACTTTTGAGAGAGTTCTGTGTTTTTTATTTAAAAATATGTTGGTACACATAGATAATTTATATCCTAGGTAATTTAATTTTTCTATGAGTCATAATGGAATAGTTTAAGCTAAAACATAGTTGAAATCATTGCCAGGATGACTCTAAAGTAAAACTTTTGAAAGTGAGATATATAAAAGCTACTGATGATTGCTGATATTTCAGTGCAGAACAAAGCATCATGAGGTAGATGAGTAATGTCTGGAACACAACAAATGTTTTGTCAGCCTAGCTGTGCCAATAGAGGCCATTTGTGGTCTGTGGGATGGATGTCACCACTCAGACACAGGGACCAGACATTAACTTCTGAACACTTAACATTAAAAGAATGGACACAAACTGTATGTACCACATGCAAAAAAAAAATGCGGAGGGGGAGGGCACATAGAGTCAGATGGAGATGGTCCCACAAGAAAGACAAATTAGCCATTATGGGGAAGAAAATTATGTTTATCCCATAGTCTGTGATCTTTAGGGCTATTTTTTCTGTACAGAGACAATTCTGAAATTCTGGACTGCTCTACCATGAACTTCCAAAACACATTATGTCACTTCTAAATGGCAGCAGCCTGACTCCAGCTTCATTTTTCCTCAATGGCATCCCTGGTCTGGAAGAGGCACATTTGTGGATCTCCTTCCCACTGTTTACCATGTACAGCATCGCTCTTACAGGGAACTTTGGACTCATATATCTTATCTACTCTGAAGAGGTCTTACACAGACCTATGTACATCTTCCTAGCCCTTCTATCCTTCACAGATGTGCTCATGTGCACCAGCACTCTTCCCAACACTCTCTGCATATTGTGGTTCAATCTCAAGGAGATTGACTTTAAGGCCTGCCTGGCCCAGATGTTCTTTGTGCATACTTTTACAGGAATGGAGTCCGGGGTGCTGATGCTCATGGCCCTAGACCGATATGTGGCCATCTGTTACCCGCTGCGCTATGCCACTATCCTCACTAATGTGGTCATTGCCAAGGCAGGGATGCTCACTTTCCTTAGGGGTGTGATTCTTGTCATCCCCTTCACATTCCTCACCAAGCGCTTGCCATACTGCAAGGGTAATGTCATCCCCCACACCTACTGTGACCACATGTCTGTTGCTAAAATATCCTGTGGCAATGTTCAGATCAATGCCATCTACGGACTAATGGTTGCCCTCCTGATTGGAGGCTTTGACATCCTATGCATCACCGTCTCCTACACCATGATCCTACGGGCAGTTGTGAGTCTGTCATCAGCAGATGCTCGTCAGAAGGCCTTCAGCACCTGCACTGCTCACATCTGTGCCATTGTCATCACCTATGTCCCAGCCTTCTTCACCTTCTTTACACACCGCTTTGGGCGACATACCATCCCTCCCCATATACACATCATTATGGCTAATCTCTATCTTCTCATGCCTCCCACCATGAACCCTATTGTGTATGGAGTGAAAACCAAGCAGATACGAGAGAGTGTCATTAGGTTCTTGTTTAAAGGGAAAGAAAAGTCTTCTCACGAAATTTAATGGATATGTCTTAGAAGCCTGCTTTTGGTTCAAAAACAAACAAACAAACAAACTTTAAAACCTGTGTCTGGCTGTAATAAGTGCATACATGTGACATGGATTCTTCTGTTTTGAACAACAGCAATCATGTTAGTGTAAGTAGAAAACCTATTATGAGTTCAAAATTTCTTCCCTTGAGCTCTCACTGAATTCACTGATTTCAATCTTTGTGGACAAGTGGACAAGTATCTCTCTCCTCAGTTACATTCTTACAAACATTACAGTAGTGCTTGGATCACTAGGCTTACAGTTGACTGCTTCAAAAATATTGATAACTAACAATATATTGCCTATCTTCAGCAATATTTGTGCTTATTTCCTCATCTCAACTTGTGTTCACAAAAAATCACTTGAAGTTTATTCTTATGTCCTATGTTATCTGTTTCTAAACTCAAATTTCCTAGCTATATATTCATTTGTAATTCAGACACCTGCTCACTAAGAAAACTTTTAAGAAATGTGAATCATGGAATACTTATACTGTCTAGAGGTAGGTATGATAGCAATATTCATCCATATCAAACTAACTGAATATATAGTTTGAGATTAATCAATGTAATCATGAATGAAAGAAACAATATATGCTTTCATTTGTATAAAACTCAGTAGCAGACAAACTGATTTATTTGTCAGAATTCGGACCAATTTTGCCTTTGAGATTAAGACCCCATGTAAGGAGGAATGTGTTTGAGATACATTAGATTCAGTTCTTGACATGGATGACAGGTGATCAATCATTAATCTTTTCTTTATGTTGTGAACTTTTTCCTTACACATACTTTACTTTAATCTTATTTTTGATTCTAATAACATGAGTTGAGCATTGTTCTGACTGTCTAATCTTTGGAACATTTCTTTTTACCTCTTAGGCTAGTTATGCATGTATATATTTGGTTTACTTTCAGATGAATGTTAAACTTAGTGTGAGTTATATTTGCATATTTGTACAAATTATAATAAAAATGTGGACAAGATCACAGTGAAAAACTCCCTCTGTTCAAAAATCTCCTTCGTCCAATTCCTACCCAGTGTGGTCTTTTGAAGAGGTTGTGTTCACATGTATGTGCTTGCACTGTTCTCTCTGATGATTCTTCTCCAAGATGTGTTTGAACTTTAAGGGAGATTATTAATCATTATGTTACATACAATGAGGATTTAACTTAGTTATTACATCTGTACCTGTTCTCTTCTCTAGACAGTCTATAAGCTATCTGGTACACATATGTTGCGTACTGTAACATGTGGGGTACACACAGTATGTGTGAGTAGATTTCTGTTACCCAGACATCAATGTCAGGAGGCTGTATCTTTGACTTTTCTGATCTTAGGAAGGTTTTGTTTGCTATGATTCTGAAACTCTTCCTGAATTTATTTATAATTTCAGTGTAATAACTGAAAACTAATAAACAATTCTTGGATTGGTATCATCATATGAATATTAATGAGTGTGGAATATGAATATTGATCACTTTACAAACAATCCAGGATTTGGACTCCTTTGTTGTTGGTCCAGGACCATTACGCTATCTTTTCTGAAGTGCATTCCTAGGGTCAACATTTTTCAGAGATGTCTGAGAATATGTTTTACTAGTTAAACAGTAGAGGCATTTGAACACAATAGGATAGAGCAGACACCTTAAAATATTAAGAAATTACATCATATATAAGAACAAGTGGTGGTTAAAATATCTCAGGAGAAGATAATAACATTGCAAAGGTCTTATAGAAAGGAAGAAAAAAACCACAGCAATAAAAACTCAAAGTAAGCCTGGCCAAATTGTGAACATCCTGAATACTAGCTACTCAAGAGGCTAAGGTAGAAAAACTGTGAGCTCTAGGGCATCCTGCACACATAGTGAGACCTGGTTTAAAACTCATACAAGAAGAATAACTCAGAGCATGTATTGATATTGTGCCTAGGAATACAAATATCTGCCTTTTAGAGTAGTCATTGAAGTAAACAACTGTCAAAACAAGAGAAGAGTCGATCTAAACTACCATAAAATACTTTCTTTTTAATACATACTTTAGAGTTGAATGATAACAGCTGACATATTTATAGGATACAATATCATGTCACAATTCATGTATAGTCAAATGATGAATAATTGGATGGATAAGCATGTCTGTTATCTTATATGTCATTTCTTTCTCAAAATAACACTCAAAATCCTATCATCTCCCAAATGTACAGTAGGACTATAGATACTATTCTTTGTATATATGAATTTGCACATGGTGGCTCCCTGTCTTCTGCTCAAGATGCCCTCATTTTCTGGTAAGCACTATTGTGCTCTCAGACCTCTATGAGCTTAGCTATTTAGATTCATATGTAGTTGAAATAATACAGTCCCTGTCTTTTTCTGACTGGTATACTTCACTCAGAATAATGTCCTCCAAGACCATTGATGTTGCCACAGTAAGTCATCCCTTCGTAATGGATAAATCACATTGCCTGCGTACATCATAGTTTCTGAATTTGTCTGTCACATGTTGGGATAATATAATGTTTCATTCTCATTATTATACCTATAACAGACTCCTAGATTTTTCTTTTTTCATTTTCTCCAATAAAAGCAAAAAATATGAAGAGTGGTGGAGGCTCTGGACAAGTCTGAATGGTGCTTTTAACCAAACTATCTTCAGTCTGATGGAAAACAAAAAATCCTTCCACACAGTCCTCTACCTAGAGGATGACTGGAGTGTTGGGCAAGGGGGAAATGATAAGCATTATAAAGGGGGCATTGTGAGGATCTTGAAAGATATAACATACCATCTTCCTCCAGAGAAAATAAACACACAAGAAGCCAAACACTGAATCAGATGAAAAGATGAATTATCAAGTAGCTTTGGGCAAGCACATTAAATGTATACTCTCATAGAAAGGATTTTTCAAATTTTGAAATTAAAATTTAGTTATAACCTTTTCTCCCTTCTGTTTCCTCCCTCTTTTCTTTAGTTGTAGTTATGTATATGTGTGTGTGGGGGTGATGTATATTAATATATAAATACATTATATTTCTTTATATATGTATATAAATACATATTTACATATTATAAATATATAAATACAACCAGATCTGTCCACATAATATTATTTGTATGTATATGATTTCAACAGGGAACTTAATGGCTACAACTAACTCAGCTCTGGAAACTCTTTTTCAAGAAAATGGTATTCTCTTCATGTTCAAAAGGTAGGTATGTAACACATAAGACTGTAGTTCATCTGGGTTTTTTTAATGTATGTGCCATTTAAGGGTCTAATTCACTGATTTATAAAAGCCAGTTTGGGGGCTAGAGAGATGGATCAGTGGTTAAGAGCACTGGCTGCTCTTCAGGAGGATCCAGGTTCAATTTGCAGCACCCACATGCCAGCTCATAACTGTCTATAACTCCAGTTCCAGGGGATTTGCTGTCCTCTGCTGTCCTCTGTGGGCACCAGGCATGTGTGTGATACACATACATACATGCAGACAAAATACCCATACACAGAAAATAAAATAATAAGTCAAAACAATTAAAAATAAATTTCACTATGAATGTGTGGATGTGTTTGTAGCTTTCTCTTCTGTTTCATTGTTATGGTTTTATAATATTAGCATGTTGTTGGGGTCACTCCAGCATGTGTTTTGTTTGAAGTCAGACAGTGGCTTCCCTGCTTCGCTCCTTTTGCCCACAGTTGCTTTGGCTAATTGAAATGCTTTGTTGTTATTTTTAGTCTGGTCCTCAGAGAAGACTTTCACTGGTGTTTTGATAGGGACTAGGCTGGATCTGTAGATCATTTTGTATAGCATGTAAATTTTAACAACATTAATTCTGATACAGCTAACAATTGGGTTTTTTTCATTTGTTTATACCTTTTTCTTTTCTTTTCTTTTTTGTTTATGCCTTTTTCAATTTATTTCTTCAATGATTGGTAGCTTCCACTATGTAGCTTTTCTAAAACATCTGTTTGACTAAACCCTATGGCTTATTTGGAATCCAGTGTAAATGAAGTTGTTTTCTTGATTTTACTCAAATGGTTGACTGGCAGTATCCTCAAACACTACTGTGTTTTGTTTGTTAATTTAATTTTGTGTCCTACAACTTTCTGAATTCATGACCAGATTTGATAGTCCTGATAGTGTTAGATAATTTAAATGACTATGCCACCAAAAAAAAAAGAAACTTTTTTTGTCCAATTTGGATGACTTTTATTTTATTCTCTTATGTAATTGCTCAAAGATCAACCTTGTGTTGAATAGAAATGGGTGAGAGTCCTTGTTCCAGATGTTAACGGTAAACTTTCAAAGTCTCCCCATTTATTCCAAGATTAGGCATAAATTTGCCAAAGTTTATTGTATTGAGATATGTTCTTTTCAATAACTAATTTAGTTTTAGATTTCTATCCTGAATGATGTTTCATTAAATGGTCGTAAGCTTTTTGTCTTCTATTCTTGTTGGTATCTTGTTTATTGATTTGTATAGTTTGGACACTTATTTATTGTATCTATGAAATGAATTTCATGAATATTTTTCTGAGGATCTTTTGGGTAGCTCTTAAATATTTCTCAGCTAAAACTGTAAGTTCTTTTTACATAGGCTAAGGAAATAGACATGGTGACCTGGGCAGAATGAGAACTGGGACACTGGCTATGATGAAGTAATCAGCATAAGGTTGATGAATATAAGACAAGATCCTTAAGATACTGATTTAGGTAACATAACAAAGGCTAGGCACCACTATGCAAAAGAGTAGCCTCAGAAACCAAGGCTAATTTAGACAGGTTGGACTTGAACTCACAGAGATCCACTTGCCTCTGCCTCCCAAGTGCTGAGACTAGAGGCATGCCTCACCACACCGAGAAAATGTCCTAATTTTTAACAGTAAATATGATATTGATCAATGAAATGATAAAATATAAATATTTATATACCTTTAATTAGAAAATTGTTGTCTGTATGTTTTTATTTATTGTAAAAATAAAAATGGGCTTGAGAAAAGACCGAATAAGAAAGAATAAGTTTTGCATCTAAATATTTGTTTAATTCTGGAGAAAATTCTATAAGGTACTGAAGAAGATATATTCTTTTGTATTTAGGTGAAATCTTCTCTAAATATCTGTTAGGTTCATTTGATTTATATTATCAGTTAGCTCCAGCATTTCTCTAGTTTTTGTCTGGATGACCAGTCTTGGAGAGGATGGAGTACTGAAGTCTCTTGCTGTCTGTGTGATGTCCAATATGTGATTTAAGCTGTAGTAGTGTTTCTGTTATGAACTTCGATATCCTTGTATTTGGTGCACAGATGTTAAGAAGTGCAGTGTCCTCTTAGTGGGTTTCTTCTTTGATGATTATGTAGTATCCTTCCCTATCCTGATTTGTTTTAGTTTGAGATCTATTTTGTGAAATATTAACATGGCTACACCAGCTTTCTTCTTAGGTCCATTTTCTTGGAATATCTTTTTTCATCCTTTGCCCTGAGGTGATATCTATCCTTGATCTTAGGATGTGTTTCTTGGATGCAGCAGAATAATGAATTCTGTTTCAGTTGTATTAGTCTGTGAATTTTTATTGGGGAATTGAGACCACTGATACTGAGAGATATCAATTATCAGTGCTTGTTGATTCCTTCTATTTTCTTGTTTTGCGTGTGTGTGTGTGTGTGTGTGTGTGTGTGTGTGTGTGTGTGTGTGTTTGATTTGCTGGTTTGAGATTATTTATCCCTTGTGTTTTCTTAGATAGAGTTATATTCTTTAAGTTGGAGTTTTCCTTCTAGGGTCTTCTGTAGAGCTGGACTAGTAGATAGATATTGCTTAAATTCAGTTTTATCATGGAATGTCTTTTGTCATTTTCCCTTTGGCTTTTAATACTTTTCTTTGTTCTGTACTTAGGCCTATGGGAATATCTTTTCTGGTCCAGTCTATTTAGTGTTCTGTATGTTTCTTTTACCTTGTTAGGCATCTCCTTCTTTATGTTAAGGCAATTTTCTTCTATAAATTTGCTTTTAAAAATTCTGTACCTTTGATTAGGTTTCTATTCTTCTCTCTATTCCTATTGTTCTTAGATTTGGTCTTTTCATCATGTTCTATATTTCCTGGATGTTTTGTGCTAGGAAGTTTTTACATTTCCTTTGATGGAGGTATTTATTTCTTCTATTATGTCTTCAGTGCCTAAGATTCTGTCTTCCTTCTCTTGTATTGTCTTGGCGAGGCCTGCATCTAAGATTCCTGTTTTATTTCCTAAATTTTTCATTTCCAGATTTCCCTCAGTTTGGGATTATTATTATTATTATTATTATTATTATTATTATATTTCCACTTTCAGGTCTGGAACTGTTTTATTCATTTCCTTCCACTGTTTATTTATGTTTTCATATATTTCATTAAGGGGTTAATTCATTTCCTCTCTAGGGTCCTCTATCATATTCATAATAGCTGTGTTAAGGTCTATGCCTTGTGCTGTAGCTATACTGCAGTACTTAGGACCTACTATAGTAGGGTTGCTGAGCTCTAGAGGAGACATTCTGTCTTGGCTGTTATTGATTATGTTTTTACACTGGTGTCTAGGAATCTGGGCTTGGGAAGATTGTAGCTCTAGGTGCTGATATCTGGTCTTGTCTTTGTTGGGTGGGTATTTTATGCCTTGGTTGCCCTCTCTGGTTCTTGGGTGGGTGTGGTGGTTGTGTTGCCTGGTGTTAAATTCTTCTGGGATTCTGCTAGGTGTGCCCACTGGAGTTTCCAGGTAAAATGTGTTTCTAGGTATTGGGAGCTGACAATTAGGAATGGGGATTGGCTTGGCAGGGGCTAAGTGGGTCCATAGAAGGGAAAACGCAGGGTGTTCTACCAGGATCTGTTTAGTTCTCTAGGAATGGGAGCAGAGAGTGGGAGAGACCACAAGGAGAGGCAGTCTGTTACAGAACTGGTGATGGGACTAGGGGATTAGACACAGAGGAGAGGAAGGAGAATGAAAATCTGAAGCTTGCTTACCTGCTTGGAGGGCCTGCTTGCTTCTCTGGCAGGCTTGGCCAGCAGGTTCCCAGAGACTGCCTGCTGAGTTGGAGCCTGGGATAAAGCCATAAATTGGGGGAAGAAAGGTTGGCGGGGAAGAACTGTATGATTCAGTATAGATGGGGACAGGGAGGAAAGGGAGGCTGCAGCAGGTGGTCTGCTACAAAGCTGGGGATGAAACTGGGAGATTGGGTTTGGAAGAGAAGAGGGATGGGTGAAGATCTGCAGTTAGGCTACCTGCCTCCCTGGCTGGGGTCTTAAAATGCATTTTAAATATGCAATCATTGTAAGGATTATGTCCTTAATTACGTCACTAGCCTGTGACGATATCCCAGCCTAAAAAGCGGGCATGCCCTCTCTGCGTTCTCTCTTTTCCACACTCTCTCCTTCCATACTCCCCCCTCTGCATGGTTCTCCCTCTTCTCTCTCTCTCTCTCTCTCTCTCTCTCTCTCTCTCTCTCTCTCTCTCTCTCACCCTTTCTCTCCCAATAAACGTCTGGAAAGGTAACTATGGCTCGTGACTCTTGGTGCCGTTCAGACTCAGATACACCACCGAGGACCTGCTGTGACCGCTGCCATTTGCTGCCTCCTCCCCCATCCAGTTCTCACCACTGTAGTCTGAGCTATATTCTTTGCAACGGACACCCCGGGGGTTGTCCTCGGGCTGCACTGACAATGGCAGATTTTCGCTCCTGACAAGGGGGTCAATGCTGTCTCGGGTCCAATGGTGGACCCACTGCAGCACAGCCACAGCCCTTCCCATCCCTTGACAAAGAGGACTGGAACTTGAGATGATTCATAGATCTCTCTTTACTCCTTGGGGACGCCCGAGATTGGAGTCTGATCCCAGTTTGTTATTTAAACTTTTTATTTTTCTCTCAGCTACAGCCATGGGACAAAGGGGCGGATACATTTACCACATACATTGGTGGATAGGGGTGGGTACCGATAAATCTGGCCGCATAACAGCATCTCGGGAACTTCTGCCAGCAAACGGGCAAATAAAAGAGTTACTTTATCCCCAAGCTTTCTGCTAAAGCTCTAAACCCTTCTCCCTCCCCATTTCTGCCCCTGCCACGTGAAACCTTTTCTGACTTCTGCCAGCAGTGGGCGGGCTCAAGTGGGCGGGCTCAAATGGGCGGGCTTGGGCAGCTTCTATGACTCTCACCCTAACTCACCTTAATTCCACCCACTCATTCTCAAACTGCCTTGGGAGACACAGACAGGTTGGGTAGCAGCTAAGATCCATACAAATAAGTTTACAATAGTCAGGATGACTCTTAAGCCAAAAATCAGCTTATAGCCTCAGACAAGTCTTCCAAAAGGATCAGTTTATAGTCTGCCTCCTGGCAGATCTTCCAAAAGCTGTCCTTAAGCCAACAATTATCAGGGAAAAAAATTTAAGACACGGAATAAAATCTGTCTCTTGTTAAATAAAGTCTGACTAAAACTAAGCATCTGGAGAGCAAGCTCCTGACCCCACAGACAAAAAAGTCATCTGTGGCATTTAAGGTGTGCCAGGGAAGAGATAAAAGCCAAAAACAAAATTGCCAAGTGCTGGCACTTGCTGACTCCCAAAAGCTGTTGGGTCCCTGTTTTAAGTGAGGAAAAGGCCACAGGCTAGTGAATGCCCTGCCAGGCCATCAACAGCCTTGTTAAAAGTGCTGCCTAGAAAGACAACCAGTCAGCTGACTGCCCCCAGGCACCAAGATACATGGGTACTTCAAGCTAAGACCTCTAACAGACCTAGGCTTGGCTACAGACGTGGCAGGGAACCCAGAACGGAGCAGGGAACCGATCATTTCTTTCCTTCTGGACACTAGAGCCACTGACTCAGTCCTGGTAGTTTAGGGATGCCACCTCTCCTTTATTGTCGGGTACAGAGGACAGCCTTACCACCTCACCAGATTTAATTGCACTTTCAGAGTTACTTAATGAAAAATGATTTCCACCTAAAATAAGAGCTCATTGCTTCACTCCAGATCCACTGCCTGTGTTTCTCACGTGCATACAGACAGGGCCCTGATCTTTGCCTTGTCCCTAATTCCAAAAAAAATGAGTTCTCATGCATCACAAGCTTTTCTCTTCCCAGTTCCCTATTCTAACTCACTGTTCAGCTAATGGTACAGGACCACCACAGAACCGGAGTCCAGAGATCATCAAGTAAGAAACTGTAACAGCTAAAGGTATTTACACCCCCAGACCCAAAAGCGTCTTGGCACTACAAAAAGACCTTAATATAAACATCTAGTACTGTGAGATGCTTTTAACAATTGATCACCTGTTTCCTGGATGCCGAACTAGTAAAGGAAGCAGGTACTTTAAAATAATCTGTCTCTGATAAAGCTTAACATGTTCAAAATCCATCTGGACAGGCCGGATCTACCAACATAGAATAATAATGATTCTTTTCTCTCTAAGCTTTTTTCTGTGTCACCAGCATCTTGTCAAACACTAGTTCGCAGTCACAGCCAAGAGGGATACATGTCTCCAGAGCAAACGGATGACAGATAGCATCCTACAACGCCTGTCTACCTCGGAAGACTCCCCTTCTCCATTCCCCCAAGAGCCAACCGATGTCCATCTACCTGCTTTTTGAGAGAAACGATGCCCCTATTCCCATCTACCTGCTTTTTTATATATAATAAGTGAAAGTCTGGAATGTAGTAAGGATTATGTCCTTAATTATGTCACTAGCCTGTGACGATATCCCAGCCTAAAAAGCAGGCATGCTCTCTCTGCGTTCTCTCTTTTCCACACTCTCTCCTTCCATACTCACCCCTCCACGTGGTCCTCCCTCCCTCTCTCCCTCTCTTCTCTCCTCTCTTCTCTCTCTCTCTCTCTCTCTCTCTCTCTCTCTCTCCTCCCCCTCTCTCCCAATAAAGCTCTAGAAAGGTAACTATGGCTAGAGACTCTCCTCCAGCACTCTTCTACTCTTCTCCATCTGGCATGGCCGCCTCAGGTGGCCGCCAGCCACGAGTGCCACTGCTTAACCAACAATCACTATGTATGTTTCTGGCAAGACATTTAAATAACACTGTTTTAAATTTAATTGTTGTCAATCATCACAATGCATTAAAGAGATTTATAACAGGTTAGACTATGATACTCTTTATAAATAAAAGTGTATTGAGTAATTACACACTCCTGTGATAACATTCTAATTCATTGAAATCTGTTTTTATTTTACAGGAAACTAGAGAAAATACATATGGAGAAAATAATTGTGTCACACTTTCCCATTTTATTGAGTTAAAGGTCACGGATTGTAAAGCTAGTCTTTTTACATGATTTGAAAGCAGACAACTAAATGGCTTTCCTTTTGTTCAGAATTCCAAGCAAGTAGCCACTATGTAACCCCCAGAATCCAGAGGAATTCCTAGCAGGAAGCTACACAGCTGGTAGTCAGCTTCTCTCACTATTACTCAACATTCATTTACTGACAACAAACAAATTGATTTTCTGATATTTCAGATTGCCTGTTTGGGACACATGCTTTTGTATAATAGGCATCCTCATGTGTCTGCTCCATTCATTAAGTTTAATGTTTTCAGGGCTCATGGTGTTGCTGTGATCCCAGTATTTCATTACTTTGGGAGTTTCATTGTGCTTCATTTTCTGAGATTTATGCTTTTTATTAACTTGAATCTTTAACAATAGTACGATGTTTTGTGCTAAGTTTAGCGTTTCTTTTATTCTTTAAATAGCCAAATTTTTATATCTATCCATAAACTCAGCCCCACAGAAGGTACTAGAAGGAAAATTCCAGTTAACTACACCCATAAAAACACAGGAAATAGATAATCTCACACCAGCAAAATGCAAAGAAGGGAAACACAAAGACAAACAAACACACACACATACAAACACACACAATATGAACAACAACAAAATAACAAGAATTAATAATTATTGGTCATTTATATCCCTCAATATCAATGGATTTAATTTGCCAATAAAAAGACACAGACTAACTAATTGATATGAAAACAGGATGTGAAAACATTTTGCTGCATATAAGAAACACACCTCAGTATCAAAGATAGACATTATCTCAAAGTAAAGGGTTGGAAAAAATTTTCCAATCAAATGTACCTAACAAGCAAGCTGTGTATCTATCCTAATATCTAAAAAAATTCCAACCAAAATTAATTAAAAGGGAGAAAAGCATTCATAATCATCAAAGGAAAATCCCACCAAGATGGTGTCTCAATTTTGAACATCTATGCCTCAAATGCAAGGGCACCCACATTCGTAAATGAAGCATTATTAAGGCTTAAATCACTTATAGAACTCCACATAATAATAGTGGCAGACTTTAACACCCCACTGTCACCAATGGACAGGTCATCCAGACAGAAGCTAAACAAAGAAATAATGGAAGTAACAGATGTTACGATTCAAATGGACCTAACAGGTATCTACAGAACATTTCACCCAAATACAAAGGATATATCTTCTTCTCAGCAATGCATGGAACTTTCTCCAAAACTCACCACATGCACACCCACAAAGTAAGTCTCAACAGATACAAAAAGATTAAAATAACCCCCTGTTATCTTATCAGACCACCATGGATTAAAACTGGATTTCAACAAACAGAACAAGAGAAAGCCTACAAACTCATGGAAACTGAAAAACTCTCTACTGAGTTACCACTGGGTCAAGGAAGAGATAAAGAAGTTAAAGACTTCCTAGAATTCACTGAAAATGAAAGCACAACATACCCAAACTTATGGGACACAATGAAAGCAGTACTAAGAGGAAAGTTCATAGCATTAAGTGCCTTCATGAAGAATTTGGATAAATTTCATACTAGTGACTTAACAGCACACCTGAAAGCTCTAGAACAAAAAGTAGACACACCTAAGAGGAGTAGATGACAGGAAATAATCAAACTGAGGGCTGAAATCAATAAAATAGAAACAAAGAGAACAATATAAAGAATTAATAAAACAAAGAGTTGATTCTTTGAGAAAAATCAACAAAATAGATAAACCCTTATCCAAACTAAAATAAAGGACAGAGAGAGAATATCCAAATCAGCAAAATCAGAAACAAAAAGCTACAGAATCAGAAAAGAAATAGGGGGCATAGCAAAGACATTGAGAAAATCCAGAGAATTATTAGGTCATACTTCAAAACCTGTACTCCACAAAATTGGAAAATCTAAAAGAAATGGAAAATTTCTTGATAGATACACTTATCTAAGTTAAACCAAGATCAGATAAACAATTTAAATAGACTGATTAGACTGATAACCCCTAATGAAATAGAAGTAATCATTAAAAATCTCCCAACCAAAAAAAAAAAGCCCAGGACCAGTCAATTTTACTGCTAAATTCTACCAGACTTTCAAGGATGAGCTAATACTAATACTCTTCAAATTATTCCACAAAATATAAACAGATGGATCATTGCCAAATTCTTTCTATGAGGTCACAGTCACCCTGATACCCAAACCACACAAAGATGCAACAAAAAAAGAGAATTACCGACCAGTTTCACTCATAAACATTTATGCAAAAATACTTAATAAAATATAGCAAACTGAATCCATGAACACATCAAAAAGATTATCCACTGTAGTCAAGTAGGTTTCATCTCAGAGATTCAGGGATGGTTTAACATAAGAAAGTCAGTCAATGTAATCTACTATATAGACAAACTGAAAGAAAAAAACCACATAATCATCTTGTTAGATGCTGAAAAAGCCTTTGACAAAATCTAACACCTCTTCATAATAAGTCTTAGAGATATCAGAGATACAAGGGACATACCTAAATATAATAAAAGCAATATACAGCAAGCCAATTGCCAACAACAAATTAAATGGAGAGAAACTCAAAGCAATTCCACTAAAATCAGGAACAAAATAACATTGTCCACTCTCTCCATGCCTACTCAATATAGCACTTGAAGTCCTAGCTTGAGAAATAAGACAACTAAAGAAAATCAAAGGGATACAAATTGGAAAGGAAGATGTCAAAATATCATTATTTGCAGGTGATATGATAGTACACATAAGTGACCCCCAAAACTCTACCAGGAAACTCCTACAGCTGATAAACATCTTTAGTCAAGTGACTGGATACAAGATTAACAAAAAAAAATAATAATAAGTAGGCCTCCTATATTCAAATAATAAATGGGCTGAGAAAGAAATCAGAGAATCAACAGCCTTTACAATAGCCTCAAATAATATAAAATATCTTGGTGTAACTCTAACCAATCAAGCGAAACACCTGTATGACAAGAACTTCAAGTCTTTGAAGAAAGAAATTGATAAAGATATCAGAAGATGGAAAAATATCCTGTGCTCATGGATTGGTAGGATTAACAGTAAAAATGGTCATCTTATCAAAAGCAATCTACAGATTCAATGCAATCCCAATTAAAATCCAAATACAATTCTTTACAGACCTTGAAAGAACAATACTCAACTTCATATGGAAAAACAAAAAATTCAGAATAGCTGAAACAATCCTGTACAATAAATGAACTTCTGGAGGTATCACCATCCCTGATCTTAAGCTCTACTACAGATCTATAGTATTACATAAAAACAGACACATGGATCAATGGAATCGAATTGAAGACCCAGATGTAAGCCCACACAACTATGGACACCTGATTTTTGACAAAGAAGCCAAAATTATACAATAGAAAAATGAAAGCATCTTCAACAAATGGTGCTGGTCTAACTGTATGTCAGCATGTAAAAGAATGCAAATAGATCCATATTTTTCACCCTGCACAAAACTCGAATCTTCAACACATTGGCACAGGAGACAACTTCCTGAACAAAACACCAATAGCATAGGCATTAAGATAGACAATTAATAAATGGGACTTCATGAAATTGAAAAGTTTCTGTAAGGCAAAGGGGATCATCATTAGGACAAAATGGCAGCCTACATAATGGGAAAAGATCTTTACCAACTGTACATCCGACAGAAGGCTGATTTCCATGCCGGGCGATGGTGGCGCACGCCTTTAATCCCAGCACTCTGGAGGCAGAGCCAGGCGGATCTCTGTGAGTTCGAGGCCAGCCTGGGCTACCAAGTAAGCTCCAGGAAAGGCGCAAAGCTATGCAGAGAAACCCCGTCTCGAAAAACCAAAAAAAAAAAAAAAAAAAAAGAAGGCTGATTTCTGAAATATATATAAAAAAAAAAAACTCAAAAAACTAGATATCAGCAAATCAAATAATCCAGTTAAAAAATGAAGTGGAGATATAAACAGAGAATTCTCAACAAAAGAATCTCAAATAGCTGAGAAACACTTAAGGAGATGTTCCACATCCATAGCCATCAAGGAAATGCAAATCAAAACGACTCTGAGATTCCATCTTACACCTGTCAGAATGGCTAAGATAAAAAACACAAGTGACAGCTCATGTTGGAGAGGGTGTGGATCAAGGGGAATACTCCTCCATTGTTGGTAGGAGTGCAAACTTGTATAGCCACTTTGGAAGTCAGTGTGGTGGTTTATCAGAAAACTGGGAATCAACCTACCACAATACCCAGCTATAACTGCTCTTGGGCATATACCCAAAGGATGATCAATCATACCACAAGGACACTTACTCAACTATGTTCATAGCAGCTTTATATGTAATAGACAGAACATGGAAATAATCTAGATGTCCTTACGCCAATAAATGGATTTATTTAAAAAATTTTTTATAATTATTTAAAAATTTTATGTAAAAAAAGAAAATGTGGTACATATACACAATGGAGTATTACTCAGCTGTTCAAAACAAGGACACCAGGAAATTTGAAGGCAAATGGGTGGAACTAGGAAAAATCATCCTCAGTGAGGTAACCCAGACTGAGAAAGACAAACATGGTATGTATTCACTCATAAGTGGATATTAGCTGTAAAATAAAGGATAACTATGCTACAATCCACAGACCCAGTGAGACTAGGTAGCAAGGAGAATTCATGGACAATTCAAGGAGAACACCCAGGTCACTCTGGAAAGGGGAAATGGAAGAGATTGCATGAGTGGACAGGGCAGGAAGGGATAGGAATATGAGTGATCAGGTTGGGGAGGGAATGGAGGGGGAAAGTGCTGAGGGGGACTGCTGGGGGACATTTCAGGGTTGGTAGGAAACCTGGCACAGGGGAATATCCCAGGAGTCTATGGGGAGGGCACCCGCTTAGACTCCCAGCAATAGCGGATAAGCAGCCTAAACTGGCCAGTCTCCTATGACCAGATTGGTGCCTGGCCCAATTGTCATGATAGAGGCATCATTCAGCAATTGATGTAGGCATATGCAGAGAACCACAGCCAAACATTAGGTGGAATTTGGGAATTCTATGGAGGAGGAGGAGGAGGAGGAGGAGGAGGAGGAGGAGGAGGAGGAGGAAGGAGTTGTAGGAGTCAGGAGGGTCAAGAACACCATGGGAAGGCTCACAAAATCAACTAACCTGGGCTCTCATAGGAGCTCACAGAGACTGAACAGACAAGGGAGCCTGCATGTGGCTAGCCTAGGCACTCTGCATATATGTTACAGTTGTGTAGCTTGGTCCTCTTGTGGGACTCCTAACAGTGGGAACAGGGGCTTTGGGGAGCCTACTCCTCATACTGGTTAGTCTTGCCCAACCTTAATATATGGGAGGTGCTTAGTCTTACTGCAACTTGATATGCTATGTTTTATTGATACTCATAGGAGACCTGCCCTTTCCTGTATGGAGACAGAAGAGGAGGGATTGGGGGTGGGAGAGGGAGGAAAAGGGGAGAGGAAATGGGAGGGAAGCATGGGTGGGGGGAGGCTGTGGCTGGAATGTAAAGTAAATAGATGGATTTTAAAAAAGCCGAATTTTTAAGAAAATCAATTTTATTCTGCATTTTGAAGTTTATATCATGTTATTGGATACATCATCAGATAGTAAAATGATGATGATAATGAAATGGATGCTGTTTTCACAGGGTTTCTTTTCTAACTTAAAAATTACATTTATCTCTTCGAGGGAGGGGGCACAAGTGGAAGCCCTAAGACAATTTGCCTTAGTCGGTTCTGTTCTTCCACCATTTGGGTCCTGGTAATCGAACTCAGTTCTTCAGGCTTGGCAACAAGTGTCATCTCTACCCACTAAGCCATCCCCCTGGCCTCTTTCCCTTAACCCCTTCTCAGAATAAACTTGATTTCATGTATCCACATGTATGTATCCACATTAAAAACAGCATTTAAAATGCATATACATTGTTTACTTTTTAACAAGAAATGCTAAAAATTATTCACACACAAGTTTTTGTTCAAATACTTCATTTGGGATATGATGAATGTATATACTAATTGCTGTGTCTTGTGGCAATTGAATTTGTTTAATTTTCTGGGCAAATACAAAATTTTGTTCACATTCCAACAACATTTTGAAAGGATCCCCATATCCATGAAAAAGAAATACTCTCTGACTTCTTGTGTATTTATGAATGCCCATCTTAGAAGCTGTATTTGGTAAGCTGTTGTGGTTTTATTGGATTGTGCCTACTGTTTAGTAACTATTGCTGTGGAACATTCTATCAGTTGTTTTATGGAGGTAAATACATATCTTTTTAGGGAAATCTATATTCAAGCCACTCTTTCTCAGTAAAAAAGATGCTGCCTGAAAAAAAAAAAAAACCACAAGCAGCAAATGGTAGAAACAACTATTGTCCCCACCCCCCAATTGAATTTTATAAAGAGATGAACTCTCCAATTTAAAAGGGTAATTGGTAAAGATCTCTGCCAATATATTCAAAATTATCTGAGTGTTCTAGCCAGGAACACAGACAAATTATTGATATGTGTATCCTTCAAGTCCTTCCTTTGGATTCTTGAACAAAAAATAGCATCATTATGTTACTCTTTGTACTGAAGATTTTCAGCATTTAGAGACTTCAAGTAATATTGTGATTTTTGTTGTTGTTATTGTTGTTCTGAATTTCAGTTGATTCCTGATGTTAAATCAAACCTCCTATTGTGTCCATAGTATTTACCTTTTACCACTTATCATCATTGGAGAATATAAAGGGTAGTTGTACAGAAAGTAAAAAAGGAGTATTTTCTCACTCATAGTTACTGTTCAGTTCCAGGCCAATCACTCTGTATAAGCCATGCCTGAGTTCTTTGTTCTTGAGTGCATAAACCATGGGATTCAGAGCAGGGGGAATAACGTTGTGCAGCACATTCAGCAGAACCGGGATGAGGGGAATTTTCATTCCTGCACTATGAGTGATGGAAATGACAACAATGACAGTGTAGAAGAAAAAGATTAGGATGAGGTGAGAAGTACAGGTACTTAAGGCCTTGGATGCAGCTTCTGCAGAGTTCAGCTTCAGCACAGACCGAAGAATCAAAGCATATGAAATCATAATCAAACCCAGGTCACCTCCCATGATTGCCCAAGCCAGGACCAGCTGGTTGATGCTGTTGATTCTCCTGTCGTCACAGGACAGGCTAGTGACCCCCAAGTTAGAGCACAGGCAGTGATCGATTTGATTCTGGGAACAGTAATTTCTTTGAGCGGCCAACACAGGTACTGACATGGGAGCCACACAGTTTCTGATTACCATAAACAAAGTTGCTTTGATCACAAAAGATTCAGTAACTATTGAAGGGTATCTCAGTGGTCTGCAAATAGCTACATACCTATCTATAGCCATGCAGGCAAAGATACCTGACTCCATGGCAACAAAACAATGGATGGCGTACATCTGAGCAAAGCACTCTGGGAGGCTGATAGTCTTAGCATTGAACCATAAGATGGCTAAAATCTTAGGCATGATGGTGGTCGCCAAGCCCATGTCTACTATAGCAAGGATGCCCAGGAAATGGTACATAGGCTGGTGTAGTGACACTTCCTGGTAGATTATGGTAATGATAAGTATGTTGGCAATGAGAGCCAAGACATAGAGCAGAACCAGTGGCAGGGAGAGCCAGTGTTGCCAGCTGTGGATGCCTGGAAATCCCATCAAAATAAACTCTGACACTTGGAATCTAGAGCTGTTGGAATCGGTCAGATCCTGGAACATCTCTTGCTAAGAGGGAAACGTTAACGTTAGTTTAGATTAGCAATGTAATATCAAAAAGGAATTTAACACAGATCTTTATATTTGGGATGATCTGGCAACTTCATTATTCTCATCCTTCCACTTTTATTAGTCAGTCACTTGATTTAGTCAGATATGTGATGAAATAAATTCATCTCTGTAAGGTGGAACATTCTCTTTGTTAATTCAACAAGTCATCCTTCAAATTCCATAATAAAGACTGTATTTGTGCTATCTTAATACAGACACATGGGATATTACAGACAACCAGAACCTTGCTCGCTGTCACCCTTATAGAGACCATGCAAGCAATAAAGATAACAGGAATGTGATATCACATCCCTATTTTTTAATCCAGTTTTGCTAATGTGCTAATTGCTTCCTTAAGCTAATGTATTTGGGATGAAAGTTTTTGAGACTTTCTTGCATATGAAATTACATTATGATATGTATATATGCATACTTTATTCATATAGTTAGTTTTGAATGAGATTAAGTATATTTTAAAATGGAAAATCATTAAATTATGGTGAGACATTAGATTAGACCTATTTATACTAAGGAAACTGATTTAGAAAAACATTAAAGTCCTCTCTAAAGCTAGATATACACTTAAAAATTTGAAGGCCTGTGATGTCTAAATTCTGTTGATTGTTTATAAGTAGTTTACTCTATCTGTGACAATTATTTTGGCTCTTGGAACAGTTCATGCAAACACACCATAATTCATGGAACACAACTGAAAAAAATGTATAAAAATGTCTTTGTTTCAGAACATATATATGTATGTGTGTGTGTGTGTGTTTATATACATACATACTTTAGAAATGTGGGTGTGGCTGTAGCCATCCTGGTGTAACATAATCCTACTGGGAATCTCACACTGAAGTACCAATGTTAAATTCAACTCTCTATCCTTTAGGAAAGCTCACCTTCATCCTTGTCAGATCTAATGTGAATGAGGCTGTAGCATTTGTTAAAATTCCTGTTTAGACTAAACTTCCAAAAATCACAAGAGACTACTTAGTGGGTAGGGTGATGGGAAATTTTGATGTATCAAATTTCTCCCTGTTCACTTTTCCTACCTCTTCCCCCATTTTTCACTGGAGTGTCATTAGACACGGCCGAGGTAACTTTTTCTGCAACAAGAAAAATAATACCAGACAAGCTTGCTTATAAGGGTGGTCTCTGAGACCTCTTCCTGAGTCATGATAAAACCTTAGAACCATACAGGATTTGGTAGAAATGTCAAGTGCATCATAATCTAGAGATGATGATGATTGCTTTCACAGAGGAAAAGACAAATGGCCTTATACCTGAGTCTTGGCTGGTCTTTGCTAGCTGCATTCTCTTAGGTTACTTATTTCCCGCTTGCTATTTCAAAGTTTATGTGCCAGCATCCCTCTGTTCTCTGAGGTGTTCTCACCCCTACCACCCATCAAATCTGCCTACAGATTTGCCTTCCTCAGCAAAACTCATCTCTTTTCTTGGAGAAGATAAGTAACTACCATTAAAGGTTGCTATAAAATGGAATTAGAAAAATGATAAGCCTGACGTAAGAATATACTTATTATGGGAATCCACCTGCTTTGATATTTTAATATTACAGGAGTATGAAAATCTGTTACTGTACTCAAACATCCATAAAATAACACAACTTTTAATGGACATACTTAATTCATATTTATATTTTCAGAATCAAAGAAAGTATTATAGTCCACTGATGTTAACAAAAGTTAACAAATGAATGATTAATGAACTGAGAAATCAACAAAGGAAAGTAATATAATAAAAATTTAAAGGCTATTAAATTGTTGTCCATATATAATTTCATTGAAAACATGAGGAACTCTACCAGCAGACATAAAAAATGTTAAGTATACTTTATAAATAGGAATAAATAAAAATTTCAAAAAATTTTCTGTTATAAAATAGAGAAATTGTGAGAAAGTCCTATAGTAGTAGGAAAAAAAACACCAAGAGAAACAAATATTTTGTTCTGTGCAACCCCATCAATTCTTTAAAATCTAATAGAAGGACTGTTGAGACGAGCCAGCAGATAAAGGCATTTGCCAGAAAGAAGCCCAGCAACCTGAGTTTGATCTCTGGGACTCCCATGGTTAGAGGGGGGAAAAAAAACAACCAAACAGAGGAATTACATCTACCACTTCTCAGTCCTGCAGCTAAGACCAAGTAAGAGATAATTAATGCTGGTGCTGTCAAATTGCTTTATCTCTATGTTCAACACAGTTTTCCACAAGCAAAATAATAGGACATGCTGAAAATGCCTTCCTCAATCTGTTAACCCACAATGTAAAACAAAATAATGGAGAACCTAATTAATTCAGTCTGTGAGCTGATTCTGAGTCCCTGCTTGTATCTACTTTGTTAATAATCCACAGTCTGTACACATTTGTACAATTTGCACCGTAGACAAAGAAATTAACACTGATTATTGACATAAAAAGTCTTTCCTTTTTTTAAAATTTCCCTTTAAAAATTGTCACCACATTCCTTCTGTCAGGTTTATGGATTTTTATTTCACGAATGTACCACTACAGAAGCATCTGTTCTCATTGGTTTGTATTCAACATTACATTTAAATCTTTCTTTCCAAAAAAAATCATTAAGAAAACCAAGAACTCGGAGCTAGAGATGCAGCTCAGTGGCTAAGAGCACTGACAGCTCTTCTAGACAACATGGGTTTGATCTCCAGCACCCACATGGCTCACAACCATCTGAAACTCCAGTTCCAGGAGATTTAATGCCCTCTTCTGGCCTCCACAGGCACTGCATGCACATGGTGCATAGACATACACATAGGCATACATGTAACCTACACAAAACAAAATAATAAAATGAAAAAGCAAAGCTTTTAAAAAGAAAACTAAAAATGTGTATGTTTACACACAAACAAACATTTATACAAACACATGTACTTATAACTGATTGCTGTGCAACTAAGACATACTTTGAAATTTACTTGAATAGTTAAAATAGTTACTATAATGTAATATGCATATACAAAGCATTCATACTAAAAATAAGTTTATTATCAGAATGAATACATTTTGTAGCCAAGAAACACAATCAACTTTTGTTATGTTAACTGCCCATCATTTTTTCTTTCTTTTCTCCACAATGTAACAGAGCAAGAATATTAGCAGCTAACACTGTAAATCAATTTTATCTTTAAACCTAATTTTTAGCTATGGAAATGAGAAAATCTGCATAATAAAACAGTATAACAGATCTGCTTCTTGCCTATAAAATTGTCACAAGATGGGCTGGAGAGATGACTCGGTGGTTAAGAGTGCTTGTTGCTCCTGCACAGAATCCTGGCTTCGTTTCTAGCACCCTCACAAATAGCTCCTAGCCATCCATAACTCCAGTTCTAGGGAATCTGGGCACATACATGGTACACAAACATATATATGTATACAAAGCACTCATACACATAACATTCAATAAATAAATTTAAAATTTTTAATTGCCCCCAAAGAAAGGAATCTTTATTTCTTTCTCCTTCACAAAGTATAAACAGATAGACTTTTAAGTTTTCATAAGACAGTGACAAATAGGAAAACTGGGGGGAATGTGAATACCCCTAAACTGGGAAGGGGAATTATATGCTGTAGGGGCAATGTGCTGTATTCTGAAGTGATTATTACTTAACATGTAAGATAACTGTCCTGTTTATTTCTATTGTGTTTCTCTTATAGTTACAGATATAAATTAATAATTAGTGTGGGGTTTAATGATATACAAGTAATTTTAGTCTTTTCAATATGATTTCAAATCTTTAAATAAAAGATGCATTATGATAACAAATAACAGAGTGCTAACTATGAAATGATTTATACATTTTCAACACATATAAAATGTTTTCAATACTAGATTACTTTTCTGAAAGAAAAAGTCATTACTCTGTGTGTAAGAAGGTCTATTGATGCAATAGGTTTGAACATAAATATCATCACTTAGAAAGAGATAACTTTGCAGGGAACTACTGTTTATCCTTACCCCAAGCCCCACAGATGATCAGTTTGTATCCTTACTTGCCTGCCCCAAAACTTGAAAAATATCTTCTCTGAACATGGTAGTGGGTTCATCTGGACTATTTAGACATCTAGAGTATTTTTTGAAACATGATAACTACTTCCCTTTGGACCTGAGGAAAGTTAATTATATTCTCTTTCTGAAAAGCAGTGAAGGCAAGTGAGAAGCAACAGTACTCTGGTGCCATTTTCAGTGATTCCATTTGGTCATGGAAAACATCAATATTTATATTCCCTATGAAAGGCTACACTGAATTATCATCTTAGAAATTAGGAAATACACATTGCACAAGAAAAAGCAAATTAATGTCTTTTAGCTGAATGATTGAAATCTAATTTATAGTTCTGGGAATGAATGCTCCAACCAATTAGTATTTGCTCAAAGCCTCTCCATGTGTCTACTAACAACAAAAGCATGTTGGCACTATCTCCCCTCCCGCCTTACCCCGTGTAATGCCTACTTCCTGGATATGAAAACAGTGAGCTGAGTGCCGCCTGGTCCAAGAAGAGGGTGTTGGTCAAAAACCATCTGATGCTGCTATATATGTGTGTGTGAATCCCTTAACATCTCAGTCCCTTGATAGTTACACATTTGAACTGACTTAGCCTTAAAGGGAAAATCCATGTTATATTTACAAACTTTAGAGTTAAAAGTGCCTGTATGAGGACCAACACACCCTGCGTAGAAGGAGTAAGGGTGGGGGATTTCCATTCTTACTACATCTATGGAGCTCATAAACAACTGAATATTTTCATATTCATATATCAATCGGTACACATGCATGTGTGTGAATATGTATACATATGAGAAAGGCAAAGAATCTGAATTAAAAGCCATAATTTATATCATTTCACAGATGTTCTTTCTGCCAAGGGGACACAATTTTTTAATATACATAAAAGTGTCTCAGACTCATACACAATTACATTTTCCTTTATTCATAAATGGTTTCACATGTCCATTTTTATTAATTTTATTGTGTTTAGTAATGTCCAAGCCAGGCTAATGACTTTGAGAAAAGTGTTAGATAACATGACTTGTGGTTTTTCAAGAAATTTATTTTCAGTGAATGTGATGGCCCATGCCTTTAATCTCAATACTCAAAAACAGAAGTGAGCAGACTTCTCAGAGTTTATAGCAAGCCTAGTCTATACAGATAGTTCTAGTCCAGCCAGGATCACAAAAGTAAGACCTTGTTTCAAAAATAATTATTTTAAGCGATGTGGAAGATAAATATTAAGATGCTATACAGATTTTTCAAGGATATTGCATATTATGCCCTTAAGATTAATTAGTACAATCAGACATCTAGTTTTGAGAAAGTAAAGATGATGTGTGTTTTCTCATTTTTAGTCTCCTTTGACATCCAGCTTAAGCACCTTGTATAAGCCTTGTTTTAGTTCTTTGTTCTTAAGAGCATAAACCATGGGGTTCAGAGCAGGGGGAATAACGTTGTGCAGCACGTTCAGCAGAACCGGGATGACAGGAACTGACATTTTTGCACTATGAGTGATGGACATGACAATGATGACAGTGTAGAAGAAAAGGATTAGGATGAGGTGAGAGGTGCAGGTACTTAAGGCCTTAGACACAGCTTCTGCAGAGTTCAGCTTCAGCACAGACCGAAGAATCAAAGCATATGAAATCATAATCAAACCCAGATCACTGCCCATGATTGCCCAAGACAGAACCAGCTGGTTGATGCTGTTGATTTTCCTGTCATCACAAGATAAGCTAGTAACCCCCAGGTTAGTACAAAAACAGTGGTTGATTTGATTCTGGGAACAGTAATTTCTCTGAGCGGCCAATACAGGAACTGACATGGGAGCCACACAGTTTCTGAGGGCCATAAACAAAGTTGCTTTGACCACAAAAGATTCAGTAACTATTGAAGGGTATCTCAGTGGTCTGCAAATCGCTACATATCTATCTATAGCCATGCAGACAAAGATACCCGACTCCATGGCAACAAAAAAGTGGATGGCATACATCTGTGTGGTGGTATTCTAATTGTACTGAAATGTGATTTTGATTGTATGTTAATAAATAAAGTTGCCCGGGGGTCAGAGCTATTAGAGCCATAGACAGAGTGTGGCGGTGGTGGCACATGCCTTTAATCCCATAGATCTCTGTGTGTTCAGGGATACAGCCAGCATTGGAGACATATGCCTTTAAGACCTAGGGGGCTGTACATTCAGACAGTGATGAGGCAGTCACGTGTTTGGGATTACAACCAATGAGAAGGCAGAACAAAATACTATAAATAGACGAACAGACAGGAAATAGGTCTCTTTCGGGAAGCTGGGACACCGCAGGCAGAAGGGTGAGATTTTAGCTCTGAGCTCTGACCTCTCAGTTTTCTCTTTTACATTGTTTCTGTGTTTCTCATTTAATAAGACGGTCGGTTACATCTACACATCTGAGCAAAGCATTCATTGAAACTGATAGTCTTAGCATTGAACCATAAGATGACTAAAATCTTGGGCATGATAGTAGTTGCCAGGCCCATGTCCACAATAGCCAGGATGCCCAGGAAATGGTACATAGGCTGGTGTAGTGATGCCTCTTGGTAAATGATAGTCACGATAAATGTGTTGGCAATGAGAGTCAAGACATAGAGCAGAGCCAGTGGCAGGGAGAGCCAGTGCTGCCAGCTGTGGATGCCTGGAAATCCCATCAGAATGAACTCAGATACCTGGAGCCTAGAGCTGTTGAAATCTCTGAGCTTCTGGAACATATCTTGCTAATAATAAAAGGTGCCTCGGTACTATTCCTGGTTATCTGTGTGACCGTGTTGGATGCAGACTTACCCAGGGTATGATACTGAGGGATGCTTTTGCGTCTTCATCTTTCCATTCTGTTGTCACTGACACTTATTATTCTTATGATTCAAGAACTCTTGTAGTTGGTACATTATATTTTTAATTCGTCAAATAACCAAATATTCTATGGATCCTGTTTTCCCTCTACTTCCTAATTGAGAAACAGAAAATTAGAAGAAACCAGAATTTTGTTTACGATCTTCCATGTGGTAGGTCTTGACTCTGTGCATGGCGGAAATAACCAGTATCACAGTGTGATGGCTGTATTTAAGTTTCTTTGGTTTCTTTAGAAACCTAAAATATAGACTCCGATGGAAACTTTTATGCATAAATTTCTCTTTGCTACAATCTTAGATTGTAGTGTATTTTAAAGCAGAAATCTTTCTACTTACATGTATGAGAAACTTTTATTAATAGTGTGTACACATGGGCATATGATTAATCAAATACTTATTTATCTCAAAATAGGAAATAAGCTAGAGTGTGGAATGTGGATCTAATAGTTAATTTTTGTCTGTTTTTATTTTTCTTTTGTTGGCTGTGTGTCGCATTTAGGGTTTCCTACATGCTGGATATTCTGCCACTGATTGATATCCAAAACAGTTAACCATTAATATATTTATTGTTATGTGATGTACATTCACAGATTATCATGATACATTTATGTGAAACTAGATGCATTATAACGAGATGAATGCCCTTGGGTGAGCAGGAAGTACATCAGCTTCCCCACACTCCTTGACAGCCAGTTTTCTCTCTCCTCCTTGCTAAAGGAAGCCAAGATCTTATTGTAATCAACTTTGCCTTTTTATACAAAGACCATTTAAAAAATCTATGAAAAAAATTACACAGAATTATATACTTACTTTTTTAGCTTGAAAATTGTCACAGATTATTTTTTTAAAGATCATTGCTTATCACTGCCCCCCACCAAAAAAAATAGCAGTCAACATTTTTTTCATTTTTTTGGAGACTGAGTGTCATTATTTAGCCCAACTGTCCTGGAATTCACTAGCTAGACCAGGTAGGCCTTGAACTCACAGAGATCCATTTGCCTCTGTCTCCTGAGTGCTAGATTAAGGGCATGTGCCACCACACCCAGGAACAGTCAATTCTCAATGCATTTGTTCATGCATCACAACTAACTTGGAAGATCAGGGAATCCATGAACACGTGTGAGTGGAGAGTATGAAATGGGCTGGGGGGATAGCTCAGCCGTTAAAAGCTAGGCTCACAACCAAAAATGTAAGAAAATATGAAATATATCTCCAAGGTGGCTTATTCTGTATCCTTAAGTTTATTTTCCACACGTGAGAAAAATGCCATTTATATTCCCCATGTTTTCCTTTTTGGTATAGTTCTAATGACTATTATTGGTTTACTTGTTACATCTTCAATATATTTTCAAACATCTCCTTCAAGGATTCAATCTCATAATGACTGGCATAGCCGTGTCCACTGGAAATGGCAAGAGTCATGAAGCCAGCACAGCTGTATGACACAGTTCCAGCAGAGCTGAGCTGAGTGCTACCATCACTGTCACGCTGTCTCCCACTTTCAGTTTTGGTCTCTGTGTGTTGCACGTTTGGATGATGTGCTTTCTACGTCATAATTCATTCAATGCCTTTCCCTGAGAAAATTATGACTGAGTCTCTTTAGGAAAGTCCTAAACTTATTATACCTCCTTTAGGGAGATCATTTTATCTGGCCCTATTCAGAAATCTTCCATATGTCCTGGAGATTGAGATAAGCACAAAAACACTCAAAACTCTTTTATGATTCCATGACTCCAGGATCTTCCTGGTACACCTGCTTCTAAGCGAATTCAAACAGAACAATTAAAATAATGTCAACTTAAAGGAGACATGAGCTCCAACTGACCAGGAAATTTGGCAACAGATCAGAGGTCTCCTCTTATATTACTTTCAGAGTTTGATGAATAAGTAACATACTAAATAGGGGGTTATGTAGGGTATTCCCTAGAAAAATAGAAATTCAATGACAGGCTGATTTATGAGTAGCACTTTGTACACTAAGGATTGGTAGTACACTTTTCAAGTCATGATGATTCATTAGAACTGGCTCAGATATTTTCTATTTACCTAGCTCTTTGAAACCACAGGCTGTTAAATACTAAGTATGCTTGCCTTAGCAAAACAGTCTATAGATTCTTTGAAATAGGGTTATGGGACTAATGGTAAAAGCAAAATCTGTTCTATCTGTACTCATTAATTGTAACTAAACCTATGACCCCAAACCTGTTATAGAAAAATCAAACACATGTCTGGAGACAAAATGATATAATCTGTATATTTTGAAAGAAATCATGAGTCTGTCTTTGTCTTATGAATCTGTATAAATAAGAAGCAACCTGATTGCTTGTCAGTCAATATAAATTAAATTACATTTTCCAGTAAAAATACAAAATGCTTTCAATATTAAACATCCTTATTTTTTTGCATCAAAACCAGACTTCTATTATGCTAGAAGTCCATAGAGATAATTACTAGAAACATGAAAATCTCAATGCATCCAGAACAACATTGAAAAAGTCTGATGTCCATCTTCCTTTCCAGCCCTGAAGAAAATATGTTCATGTCTTTCTTTGACCACCCTCAATCTTTACAGTCCATGTTTGTCCCTCAATGTGGCAATGGACTCACCTGATTCAGCTTTTCTAAGATAGATGAAGCACAGATGTACCTAAGTATGTCTCAAAAGAAGGAAGTAAATTAGACTTTACTTCTGAAGAACAAGGAAAACACAGATGACAAGCAAATGTCTGGACCCCGATCAGCATCTCTTCTGTAGCTACTTACTTGGCCACGATTGATTCACGTCTGACTCTCACCATTTCCAATGATGCCTGTTTGTTTTTTTGGAAAATAGATAGTTTTATCATCATCATCATGATCCTCATCATGAAAAGCTATACAGAAATGAAATCTGAAGATTGTAGAAATAGTTTCTCCAGGAAAAGAGCAATCTTTTTCAAGACTGTCTTTGACCTAGGTGAATGGAATCAAACCTGCCTTTCTGAGAACAGAGGATCAATTGGCACACTGTGAAGGCACCTGTGTCCTCTAGCAAAGGAATGGACCTACTACCATTCAGAAAGACACCCTGTGCCTAGCCAGCCTGTCACATGTGTTCAGGTGTTCAGGCTGGTGATCCAAAACCATCAGAATCCTATTACATAATGTACTTATATACATGTGCATGGCCCTTCTGTCTAAATCCCTTGATATCTGAAATGTTGAACTAAGCTTTTAGTTCTGCATCCCAGAGGACATAACAGAGCTTTAGAGCCAAAAATGCTGTTGTGAAAACAAGGTAACCCTATGGGAGAAGGACAAGTAGATAGAGCCTTCCATCATACTGCTTCCTGAAGACACATAAGTAAATGATTCCGTGTGTATCATGCACATGTCTGTTTGTGAGTATCCATATAGTGAAGGCAATGAGAATAAATGTGCTGTTTTTAATAACAATTATGACATTCATATAATTGCAGCATTCTACTGAATGTCTATGAGTTACAAACTAAAATACTAAATATTTGAATCATTCACATACAAAGACTCATCTTTTAATTCACTTTGTATTATTATGTCTATTGAAATACTATGGATTATTGAGAACTCTACAAGTAAGACTAAAACCTTGAAAAAAAGCGCTAGATAACTTTCATTCTGATTTTCATGAAATTTACTTAGTTTCAAAGGGATTGACAATAAACATTATCACATTGAGAAATTCAGCCAAAGTTTAGTAAATTAGATATGATTGGATATGCAATGTTTGAGGTAGAGATGGCAATGGTGATCACAGCAAAACTAAAGAACAATAAACAACTCTAATTTTATATTCTTTTAAATTGGTAAAAAATTAAGGTCTATGCTATATATGTTTATAGAAATTATAAAAAAAAGAAATAAATAAAAATGTGTTTGAGAAAAGATATGGTAAAAAGGTACCAAATAAATATCTCTTAACATGTAATTATATGTTTTGAGAAAATTTTGGTTAATAACTTCTCAAACCAAGATTTTTGTCATTTGTAATTGAATGACATATGAAACATGTTTTAAAAAGAGAGCTATTGTTCTACAGAAGAAATGACCAGGAGTGGCAGCTGAAGGTTTGGCTCCATCTGTACAGGACTGTAGTCAATTGCAACCTCCAGGCTACTCCATATCCACACTGAACATGAGGTGATCTGGAGACAGACTGACTGGGCTGCAGAGAAACAAGCATAAGCTTGGTACTTTTTTAGAACAGTGTTGGTTGTGAGAGATTGTGGTATAAACATGACGCCAGAACCTGAAGGTATAATTCTCCATGAAAACTGCAGATGACTAGCCTGAGCCATTTATGGAAGGCACCACCTGAGTCACTATTCAGCTGAACAGCTATGTGAAAACAAGTGTACTAACCTGGCACAGTGTTGCCCATACATGCAAATATTCTCAAGCACGAACTGAAGGACGCTGGTCAGTTTTGGAGAAAGTTCCATGGGCTTCTGGGAAGAAAGTGCATTCTTTAGCATTTGGGAGAAAATGATCTATAAAAATTTGTTAGACTCACTTGATTTATGATGTCGTTTGGTTCCATAGTTTCTCTATTTAGTTTTTGTCTGGATGACATATTATTAGTGAGAATATAGCATTGAAGTCATCAAGTATCACCTTTTTTAGGTCAACCAGTAATTTTAGATTTAATAATGTTTCTTTTCCTGAAATTGGGTGCCCACATTTGATACATAAATGTTTAGAATTGTAATATGCTCTTGGTGGATTTTTCCTTTAGTGAGTATGAAATGTTCTTCCCTATCTCTTCTGAGTAGTTTTGATTTAAAGTCTATTTTGTTAGATGTTAGAATGGGTACACTCACTTGTTTTTTTTTTTTTCCATTTGCTTAAAATACCTTTTCTGTGTTTTATCCAAAATGGGTCTCTCATTGATGATGAGGTGTGTTTTCTAAAGACAGAAGACAGGTGGATCCTGTCTTCTAATCTAATCTGTTTGTCTGTGTCTTTTTATTGGGGGAAATTCATGCTGTTAATATTGCAAGTTATTAGTGAATGCTGTTTATTAATTCTTGTTATTCTGTGGTAGTTAACCATTCTAGGTCTATCTATTCCTTGTTCCCTTTTGGAGAATGTTTAATCTCCTCTTCAGACAGAAGTATGCCTTCTGGAATCCTCTGTAGAGATGGCTTGTGGATATACATTCCTTAAATCTGTAGAAAAATAAGTACTGGACAACATCAGTTTAAGGAAGGCAGTGTTTAATTTGGCTTACAGTTCATTGAGGCAGGGAAGGCATAACATCTGCAGTGTGAGGCAGTTGGTCACATGACACACACAATCAGGAAGTGAAGAGCTCATTCCCAGCTAATTTTCTCTTTTAACGAGATTCGGGATGTCGTGATTCCACCGACATTTGTGATGTGTCCCCCCCCGCCTCAGTTAACTCATTCCTGACAGTCCCACACAGATGTCTTTAGAGACTCCTCTCTTCAGTGATTCTGACAGGTGATGACTATATTAAGCATCACACTCTGTATTGTCTTCAAGCCCTGATATTCTGCCTTCCCTTGGCCCATACAATTTGTAAGATTTTCCGTAGAAATTTTTACTAACTTATTTTCAGTATTTCTGTTTATTGAATTCTACTTCTACATGCTGTATTGATTTCTTTATTTCATTCAGCTGTTTGTGTGTTCTCTTGGAATTCATCCAAGGGTTCATTCATCTTTTCTTTGATTTCTTTGAACATACTCATAAGTATTTGAATTTTTCAGATTTCATCTGAATTCCCTCTTGGTGAGCCTCATAGCTTATGGAGAAGGCCTACTGCCTTGAGTTTTCTTGTTTCTTGTGTTGGTGCTTTGGGGTGTGTACCTGGTATTGGTTGGACTTTTAAAACATATTCTTTTAGTGGAAGAGCTTGCAGTGTTTAAGGGGAAGTAGGTTGTACTAGGTTTGAGGTGTCATTTTCATTGCTAGGCTGGCATTCATGGTACCAGACTTCATCTCCTGAAAGTAGATTACTGTCTGTAACAATGATCACTATCAAAATGTGTGCCCACTATGAAGATATAGTGACAAATAACAAGTAACCACTCCTTAAACCCCAATCATTTTTAGGAAATAAAGTAACACTGGTATTATAGTTTACATTTAGGTGTGAGTTACTGTGGGCATGATTGGAAAAGAAAAAATAAAATGAAATAAATAGTGTAAGACTAGAGATTAATATTGGGTTGATAGAGAAAAGCTCGTGGAGGGAAAATGGATAGAAGGTAGAACAATAGAGGTGAGTAGGGACTGGAAGAGGAGGCATTAAATTGTTTGGGTTAAAGTTAGAGTGCAAAGAGATAAGCAGGGAAATACAATCAAATAACCTAAACTCATTTCAGATGGCTGAGACACAGATAGCTCACAAGCCAGGTTGGCCTATGCTCTGTGAAGCCTATGAAAATAAAAACAGAAAAGGAAAAGAAACAGAGGAAAAAGAGAAGGCAGGAACAGAGCAGGAGAGATCTGGCCTTCTAAATTGACATTGGCTGCTAAACCAAACACAAATGGGAGGGAGAGGGTTGCGTGCACGGAGTCTAGATGCAGTCTCCTCTGACTGTTGGGTGAAGCCTCTCTTGTTCCTTCCTGGGTCATATGTTCCTAGCCGCGAATGGTGCTTTGCAAGGCTGAAGTTAAATCACAAATGTTGGTCCTATCAATGCGCAGGTTCTTTGGGGGTCAGGTCACATGTTCTGTGAGATCTGCTTGCAAATACTGGCCCTGCCCCTTGACTGTCCTTCCTGATGTTGAGAAGGTGTTTGGACCCTGTGTCTATTTTCCACTGCAGATGTTATCTCCAAGTTTTCTACCTTTCTACATACTTCCAAGTTCTGATGCAAAGCTTTTTCCCTGTGCTCTACAGGTAATCTGCTGGGCACATTTTTGCACATAATCCTGTGACATCTGCTGTGATCCCCTGAGAGTGCGGTTCACCAAGGGTCCTGGGCCACTGAGCTGCTGAACTCAGCAAGGATCTGTTTAAAATTGTATCTCACTGTTCCAGTAGAAACCAAATGGAGAGAATAGTCCCAGTGTCTTTCCTCACTCTGGAGCGACTGTATGCAGCCTTTTCTCCTTCTTTGTCTCCTTTTTTCCTTTTAAACATGTCAGTTATTGATAGTTACAATACTAACTTTCTGTTTGGTCTAAAGTGTGGCTGCAGTCACTACCTCTCACTAGAAGAGCACAGCTCTCGAGACCATACCAATCCTTCTGGGATGCAGTCTGAATTTTTCACATTGTATTTTTAATGTCCCATTTTATTTTGCTATTTGACTAGAGATTTGAGAACATTGTCCATCTCTTTTGACAGCTTTTTTTTACACTTATAAAGAAAACATTTAATTGCGGTGGTTCACTTATAGTTTAAGAGGTTCAGACTATTATCCTCATTCCTGGGAGCATGTTGGCATGCAGGCAGATGTGGTGCTAGAGCTGAAAGTCCTGTATCTTGACTCGGAGGCAATAGGAAGTGGAATGACTGTCACACTAAGTAAAGCTTGAGAAAAGAGACTTCAAAGTCTACCTCCACAGTGACACTTTTTCCAACAAGGCCACACCTCCTAATATTGATACTCCTTTCAGGGCCATTTTCTTTCAAACCACCACAGTCTTACAGTTTTGTAGAGCAGATATCTGAAATGGGTCTTAATTTGACTATAAGGTATCCATATATCTGCATTTATTCTTTTTCAGACAAGGGGAGAATCCATTTGTTGGCTTTCCCTCCTTCTAGAGGGCCCCTACCTTCTTCAGTTCATGCTCCTTCCTTCCCTTTCTGACCCACCAGAGGGACACCATAATGGCCATCCCACCTTCTCTCTCTTTACTCTCATCTTCTTCTCTGGCTTTCCTCCTCCTCCTCTCTTATATGAACTCTTGTAATGACAATGGGCCTACCTGAATAATCCAGAATAGTCCTTCCATCCCAAACCTTAACATCACCATCACAAAATTCTATTTGCCATCTTAGGTAACAGTCAACCAGTTCCAAGGATTCAGAGACAAGTAAGAGATGTGCAGGGCCATAACATATAGCATCCACATCACCCAAAGGCCAGAAACAAAAATTTGTAGGTCCTTGGAGGAAGTATCTTGATCCTCAAGGATCAATTATGGATATCCCAGAAATACAAAGAGTCAAGTCTTGAGGACCAGGATTTTCAGAAAGAAGGAACTAAAAGGGATTATAGGGCTTTGGTCAAAAGGTGCCTTGGCTCCACCAGCTCAGGGGAGATGAACCCAAGATGACCTTATGCCTGTGTTGAGCTAGTCCTTGACTACCATGCCGATATGGCTTTAGTAGTGGTGCTGAGGCTGTGGAGGTTAAGAAGTCTCTGCCTCTACTGCTAGGGTCCTCTGTCATTCACATCTTTGATACTCGCTAGGTATATACAATCTACTGCTTTCCCAGCTGATTTCCTGCAGAGTCGGGCAGACTTTATTTCCTTGTTGTCTGCCATGTTTTAATTTTTTTCTAATTTACACTCTTAAGTCTCGGTTATTTTATTTTAGCTTATTTCTTGCCTTTGTAGACTAAATGACTGTCATTTCCTTTTTTGCACAATTCTATATTCTAATCTGTACACATACATATTTTAATTGTTTCTAATGTTCACAACACACCTTTCTAAACTTCTTACACCTGGAAACAAAGGCTCGTGTTTTACACTAATTACCTGGCAGTTTCCCATCTTCTCCATCAGGAAGACAACGTGATGTATGAGAGGGACTGTAGTGGAGACACCACACATTTCTCAAAGGAGTGCAGCAGCTGCCTTCCAGGTGGCACTCTGACCACTATCCAACAGCAGGACAAACTGCATCTGGGTGCCTGACCTCCCTCTGCTTTGTTATTTCCTCCAATACATTTCTTTATGTTGACATTCATTTCTTTCCACTTCTCACATTTATTCATGGAAATTTGTACTGAGGACAAAAGCAGGGAGGGAGGGAGGGAAGGAGAGAGGGAGGGAGGGAGGGAGGGAGAGAGGGAGGGAGGGAGGGAGGGAGGAAGAAAAGGGAGGAAGGACAAGCCCAGAGGATACGGACAGCTGTGACATTGACATTTGAAAATCAACTTAGAATGCATCACTCAACACCCTCTTGTCATGGTCAAAATTAGCTTCTAGAAATGACATCTCCAGACTCTGTCTACACAGTTGACAAGAATATTTCTTTCAGTTCATTTTCCTGGATCCTCAGCAGCACTATTCTGTTTACTGTTATAACCAAAACACCTGAGAGAAGAACTTAAGTGAGGGACATTTTATTTTTTCTCATAAATTCAGAGGATTCTCTTCCTGGTTACTAGGTCCCAGTATTTGAGCAGAACATCATGGTGGCAGAAGAATGTGGCAGAGGAGACTCTTCATTTCATGACAGAGAGAAAGCACAGAGAGGACAGGGGTACTAAGCAGACCTTTTAAGGTGGGTTCCCAGTGACCTACTTCCTCCAGTGAGGCTCTACTTTGAAAAGTTTCCAAAATGCTCCCAATTAGTACATCCACCTGAGGACCAAGAATTCAACACAACTGGACTCCTGATGAAACACCATGTCATGCAGCCTTGAGGCGGGGGAAGGGCTTGGACTTGCCTCTACTGGATGTGCCTCCCCTGGGAGGCCTTGCCTTCTTTTGGAAGGGAAGTGGAGGGTTGGTTGGGGGGAAGGCTGTGGGAGCAGGAGGGAAGAAGAGGGGGACCTCTGATTGGTGTGTAAAATGAAAAAAAAAATCTTAATAAAAAAAAGAAAACAAGAATTCAACACAAGAGCTATAGGTTTGTATTTAAACCCTATCATCCTGTGTTCTCTTGACTTCCCTTCCCTCTTCACTCCTTTTCCTGTCAACTGTGTTTTTCATCCTTAGACCTTGAAAGAATCCTTATGACACAGTCTCGTATCTGCTTGGTTTTCACTCCATAGACAACAGGGTTCATAGTGGGAGGCAAAAGCAGATAAATATTAGCCACAATGATGAGGCAAGATGGATGGATTACATGGTCCCCAAATCGGTTTAAAAAGAAACAAAAGAAGGCTGGGCCATAGGAGAAAATGATGGCACAGATGTGGGCAGTGCAGGTGCTGAAGGCCTTCTGCCGAGCGTCTGCGGAGGACAGGCTGACCACTGCCCTCAGGATCATGGTGTAGGAGACTGTGATGCACAGGATGTCAAAGCCCCCAATCAAGAAGGCAATCATCAAACCATAAACAATATTGACCTTGATATTCCCACAGGAGACCTTGGCTACAGATAACTGGTCACAATAGGTATGGCGTATCATGTTGCCTCTGCAGTAGGGGAGTTGCTTTGTGATGAAAACCAAAGGAATAATAAGCACCACTGCTCTCAAGAAAGTGGCAAGCCCAGCTTTTGCAATGACAGGGTTGGTGAGGATGGTGGAGTAGCGCAGAGGATAGCAAATTGCTACATAGCGATCCAGAGCCATGAGCATGAGCACCCCAGACTCCATCCCAGTGAAAGTATGAATGAAGAACATCTGGACTAGACAGTCATTAAAGCTGATTTCCTTAAGGTAGAACCAGAAGATACAGAGAGTTTTGGGGATTGAAGCAGTGCACATGACCAGGTCAGTAAAGGATAACATAGCCAAGAAGTAATACATGGACCTGTGAAGGGAATCCTGAAAGAAGATGAGGTAGAGGAGTCCACAGTTCCCCATCACAGCTACTGCATACATAGAACAGAATGGGAAGGAAATCCAGACATGCATGTCTTCCAGGCCTGGGATCCCATTCAGAATGAATGAGGCTGGGTCACCTCTGTTTGATTCAGCAACAGCATGTTGAGGTTGGAATCATCTTCAAGAGGCTTCTGATGTCCGGGTTTTTATTTGTTTGGCAGTGTAACCTTCCAAGATTAGGATAAATGAGAAAGATAAATTCTCATCTCTCTTTTCCATTTGTTAAGTAGTCATTTTATTACCAAACAACTAATTAAGTAAATAAGTAATTTAAATCCAAGAATATAGCTCCTCACTGGTAGAACATCCACCTAGCATGCTAAAGACTTTGGATTCAATTCCCATACAAAATATAAATTCTAAGCTGATAACTTGTTGATTGCCAATTTATTGTCCATCAATTACACACACACTTGTTTAACAATTACTAAGTGCTTTGTCTTATCACTGTCATTTTAAAACAAGAAAGGAGAAAGATGCATCAAGTTTATAGGTGTTCTATTTTATGAACTTTTAATATGTTGAGAATTTCACACACACAAACATAAAATGTATTTTGGTCATATCTATTCTCCCCATAAGTCTTCTCAGAATCCACTTGCCATACCCCCTCTCAACTTGAATACTTATCACAACCCATTGAGTCCTATCAGTAATTTCTGTATGTGAATGGGGGTAGCACCATCCACTGGAGTATGGGCAAGCTACAAGGTGCCATTTTCCTGAAGAACACTCAGTCTTGCTATTCTGGTAGTCCTTTAACCATGAAACCTCCTCAGGTAGGGGTGAGACTTCATGAACTCCTCTTTCATCTATGCTGAAATTTTGGCTTGCTTGGTCTTGTGCAAGATGCTGTGAGGAGTTCATGAAAGTGATGACTCTGTCATTTCTAGAAGACACTGCTTCACAATAGCCCTCCCCAATCTGGCTCTTGCAATATTTCTGTCCTTTCATCCACAATATTCCCCAAGCCATAAGGGTGGTGGGTATAGTACAGATGTCCCCTTTAGGGTTGAACACCCCACAGTCACTCATTCTTTGCACTCTGACCAGTTTTCTCTCTATTAATGGCTGTTCGTTGCTAAAACAAGCTTTCTAGGTAAAGCTTGAGAGCTGCACTAATCTATTGGTATACAGATAACTACTTAGGAGGCAGTTTGATAATATATCTGTTTCACAAATAAAAAGTAGTAAGATCTCCACTAATGCCTATGATATACCCATTTGTGGGCTCATAGCCAGTTTTACAGTATCAAGCATGAGTTCTATGCCATGAAGAGAGCCCTAAATCCAATCTGAAATCCCTTGATTATCTCTGTAACATCTACGATACCAAAAATGCAAAGTCAGTCATGACCATACTGGCAGATTCATGGCTGGGTAAGACTATTGATGACTTTTCTCCTCTACCAGCCTGTGTATATATATATCTTAGTACAATACTGGCGCTATAGTAAACACAAATATGAGCTACTAATATATATATATTATATATACAGACTTGATCCTCACTTTCATATAGCAATATTTTTTGTAGCCTGACCCTTGTAACTGAGTAAATGGCAGTAATGTATAGATGAGACTTCTTCAAGCATTAGTGGCAAAACTTAACCCTCCATTTCTTGTGAATCTGACAATAAATATGTAAGCATATAAGTTAAATTTCTTGTTTTGTGACCAAATACCCAACAAAAGCAACTTAAGGAAGGTGGGATTTATTTTGTTATACAGTTTGAGGGGATAGATTCAGTCTATCACAGCAGATGAATCTATCATGGGGGTGGGCAGATGAGACAGCAGATCACATTGCATTTGCAGTCAGAAATCACAGAAAAATGACCACCAGTGCTCTGCTTGTTTGCTCGTTTTTGTTTATGCTGGAGCTCCAGACATGGAAAGCTGTCACTCACATTTAAGGTAAGTATTTCCAGTCTAGAACCTCCCTAACAGACATGCCCAAAGATTTGTCTGCCAAAAAATTTTAAGTCTTGTCAAGATGACAAAATTGGCCCTCACACTGTTGTATAATGTATGTGACCTTTGCAGGTTTCACATCATTTCCAAGTTGATTTTATTTACTTTTATGACTTGTTTCCTTATACATTAGTTTTTATTTAATCTTGCTAAGTCAGATGATTTATTGATTACTTTATACCCAACGTTATAACTTGATGATCAGCATATGCCTAAGAGGCTTTAGAAATCTACAAACTTCCTGTGATAAGGGAATCTCATGAACCTGTGTGGTTTGCTAGGGGTTCGCACATAAGGAGCTTCCTTCACTGGAGACATCTTTAATTACATATATCTATTCCTGAGAGCCTTCAAATTTCCAGGAGGATCCACTGATCTTAATCCCACAGCAGCAAGTGGAAAACTGGATGCCAGTGTTCTTGGAAGAGTGGAGGGTCCAGAGGATGTCAAACTTAAGTGTGAACATTGGGTTCAACCTCCAGTTTATTAAATGTCTCTTGTTTGACCTTTGTCACACCTGATCTGTATTTACTTGTAAAGTTTCTAAAGTCTCTCAGAATGAACTTCCAGTCACTACACGTGGTTATTTAGCATTAGGTTCATAGATGAATCAGTGGCATTTGATCTGATCATTTATTACTCACTTTTTCTCAGTACCTCCCTGTTTTGCTCTTATGAGTTTGCACTGAGGCTGGCAGACCAGTTTTTGTGAGAGTTGCTGTTGTCTCATTTACATGTTCATAATAGTATTCTTCAAAATATATATTCTTGGAATATTATAAAGCCAAAGAAAACTTTAGGACCTAACAAGCCATGTTTCTTGTTCTTAGATCTGAACATGGTTATGATCCTGTCTAACAGAAAGAGGCAGAGAATTCCTTCATGTTGATGTCATATTGTCTACTCATGTCTAACTGGTATGATTGCAAAATATTTCCTTTTAGGTCCCATCATAACCCAAAACCCTTCTAAAACTTTACTTACTCTAGAAACATTCAGCTCTATCTTGAGTAATACACAATCCCTGACTTAATGTTGTAGTTAGTTAAAAAAAAACTATTAGAGTGATCAATCTTAGTTTGAAATTTTAACTGTGGTTATGTAAAATCTTCTTATATTTTGGGACCAATTATAAATTTAAAAGTCTTAATTTTATAACAAATGTTTTTTATTTTTCTATTTGCAGTATATAGCAAGTTACATGATAGCTATCAGATGTAAACATATTTTTGAATGGGTGGCCAGATTAATCACTATTACCTGACATTATTAAACTTAAATCTAACATTGTATGCAAAACATAAAAGGAGTCACCATAAAAAATATAATTTATACCACATAAATAAGAAGAAACATAATTTTTCCCAAAACTTATAAAAATTAGAGAAAAAATAAAAATTACCCTCAAAATGGCAAAAATGATTTGAATTAATTTAGATGTTTCCTTTCAAAGTAAATTATTTGACTAGTACCACAAACTGGTCATAATTCAGTTAATTTTTTAAGAATATAAAGAAGGTGCGTAAGAATTAAAATTATGAGGGCGGTAGTGGCACACGCCTTTAATCCCAGCACTTGTGAGGCAGAGCCAGGTGGATCTCTGTGAGTTCGAGGCCAGCCTGGGCTACCAAGTAAGTTCCAGGGAAAGCGCAAAGCTACACAGAGAAACCCTGTCTCGAAAAACCAAAAAAAAAAAAAACCTAAAAACTAATATGGGCTGGAGAGATGGCTCAGAGGTTAAGAACACTGGCTGTTCTTCCAGAGGTCCTGAGTTTGATTCCCAGCACCACATGGTGGCTCACAACCATCTGTAATGAGGTCTAGCTCCCTCTTTTGGCCTGCAAGGTTACATGCAAACAGAACACTGTATACATAATAAATAAATAAATTTAAAAAAAGAATTAAAATTATCTTTAAAATATGGGTAAATGGTAAACATATTACAACAATGAAACAATACTCCAAATTAGAGGCACATTAACTTCAGGTAATATGGAAGTAAAAACAAGAAAAAGCTAGATCAAGAATCAGAAAGTGGTTAGTGTACAGCTAATAGATCATACTGATTCATCTCTAGGTTTGGTTAAAGTTCTTACTTTGACAGTACACAAATAGCTAAATGGAGAAGTCACTTAAATCACTTAATCAGGTTCTTGTTGCATCTAAAATTTTTTCAGCATTAATTAATTGTTCTTTTTTTTAAAAGTTTATTTATTTATTATGTATACAGAAGAGGGTGCCAGATTTCATTACAGATGGTTATGAGCCACCATGTGGGTGCTGGGAATTGAACTCAGGACCTCTGGAAGAGCAGTTGGTGCTCTTAACCTCTGAGCCATCTCTCCAGCCCTCTGAGCCATCTCTCTAGCCCCTAATTAATTGTTCTTAAACAAACAACAAGAAGGCTAAAAAAGCTATAAATTTGTATTTTTATCAAAAGAACAAATCAACCCAATAATATAAAATTTATGTTTCCATGAAAACCAAAATACCATTACGTATTTTTGTCAGGCCTATAAATGTGTGCTTCATAATTGCATATATTATATTTTTCAGATTACCTTAACAGATATTATTAAAAGAAATAAAAACTGTAAGTCATATATATGTATATATATGTAATATATATACATATATGTGTGTATATGTGCCTGTATATACATGCACCTAGGATATATACATATATAATTGATTGTCAGAAAATAAAGATTAAATTTATTTCCAGAACAATGTGTAGTATGTACTAAATTGTCACAAGCTGTTGCAAAGAGAAGAATATCCTGACTCATTGTTCCTTAATGTTCGTGACTAACTCTAGCCCAACTCTACTCTGTGTATAAGCCGCACAATAGAAGCCAATACTGAAATTAGGAAAAACATAGAGATCCACAAATCAAAAATACAAAATATATTTCTGATAAATATGCTGTTTTCTGAAGAGTATTTTTTATAAACTCTACCAAAGTATTATGCATATCCATACTACAGCTTTAATTATTAAGAGTATATTGTTACAACTTTAAATCTTGTTCTGAGTACATCTGCCAAACTCAGCAAGAGACCTACACATGTCAAAGTAATACCTAATGACCAGAACACAAAATACATTTTACCAAAATCAATTCCAGGATATCATAATTTAATTGTTCTTGTTAAGATTTCCCCTCATACTATTTTGAGTATGGACAGATATGTTGAAACAATAACATCAATACCTGGATGTAATCATTCACAAGGCAATACTTTATTCAGATGAGTTGGATCACACTTGTAATATCAGCACATGGGAAGCCAAGACAGGAGGATCACCATGAGTTCAAGGAGCCTGAGCTCCATAGTGAGCTCCAGGCCTGCCTGACTTACAGATCAAGACCCTACCTGAAAAATAAAACAGTAGTTTAGAGATCACGAGATGTTTATTCTCTGTTACAAGTACCGTAGACAATAATGGCACCTCCTCAATAAGCCATCTTTAATATCTACAGTTTTATCTTCATATGAGAGTAAGTTCCTCTGGTATCATCAGAAAGGATTAAACATCATAAACGAGTCTTCTGTCACTAAAATGAAAACCTGTGCCTAAGGGAAAGTCAGGACTGACACAGTAGCATTCTGACTGATCAAAGGCAGTTCTCTAGCTTTCTTTTCTTTTCCATTTCTCCTTGGGTGATTTATACCTGACTTCCATCACAGCAGAACCCATCGATACTATACATGATATGCTTAAAGTAAGTATATAAATACTCATAATCATCATGGAAATTTAACTGAATTGTGGATCTGAGAATTAAGAGCCCAAATTCTCCTTAACACTTCTACTATCAAGATAGTGATTAGAACCAAAACTATTTCTGAGGACAATATAACCAACTCACAGGCAACTGAAGCCTCTTTCCACTATATCATGCTGCCTTAAAAACTATCCTGCCCCCACTCTCCTACCACCATTGTGTGCCCTTTAATACCTAGTTTCTGTGCAGCCAAACACCGAGATCAAGACAATGTGGTCCAGATATTCAGGGTCTTGTTCAGAAGGAAAAGTCACTGTCCTCCAGTACAGGCATGTGCGTGGCCCTTGGCTTCTAAACACCTTGATAACCACTACTGCACTCAGTCTTTAAAAGAAAATCTGTGTTACATATCTCAAGGGAATATTTGAGAACATTAGAGAAGAAGGCATTGGTGTGAGGAGCAATATCAAGGGAGGATGTGAAAGTGTGCATGGATCATAAATAAGGGCCTGTTAGTTATTGGCATGTGCAAGTAAGAAGGAAAAAATAACAAAAGCTATTTATGAAAAGTAGGGACTGTAGCATTGATTACAGATTGTGGTTCTTTGTTAGACACTCTGGTGCACAACATCTCTGATGAATGTGGAGGCAAACATTCTCTGTAAAACACTTTTCAAACTGAGTTTTAAAACCTATCAAAAAAATTATCCTCCAAGATCAAGTCGCCTTCATCTTAGAGATGCAAGGATGTTTCAACATCCACAAATCAATAAGTGGAATACAAAAACTACAGAATCATTTCATTATATCCAGAAAAGGCCTCTGAAAAACCCATCACCCTTCATAATAAAAGTCTTAGAGAATCTAGGGATACAGGGACATAGCTCAACATCATAAAGCTAACCCACAAGGAAAATCTTGCTAAATGGAGAGAAACTCAAAGCATTTCCACCAAAATCAGGAACAAGACAAGGATGTTGCTCTCCTTCATTCTATTCAATATGATTACTTGATGTCTCAGCTAGAACAGTAAGACAAGTAAAGGAGAAAGGGATACAAACAGGAAAGGAAGAAGCTGGAAGCAATTAGTGTAGATTGTTTCTACTACTAAGAAGTACACATCCATATGTTATCTTGTTTATTCATTTTTACATATCTATATTTACATTTATATCATTGAATTTTCAGTATTTCCCAAGTCAGGGTAGGAACTATTTTAAAAGGATCAGACAACTTAGGCTCCAGTTTTGGTACAATGAGGTTGTGGATGAATATGAAGGCATTGTCAAAATTTATCAAAAATTCAAGAATATACATACATGTGAAATCATAAATAATTAGATGTTTAATCTTGTGGCAACAATGAAATGGTGAGAATAGCAATATTAAATCAATAGTTGATTTTAATTTTATATTTCTTTAAAGATATCAATAATGTTACACATTTTTATAAATCCAGAAAAATGTAAATGTATTTGAAGGAGATAAAAAGCAACCTTAAGTTATATGATGTATAAATAGACTATATTTTTCTAGTCAATACATATCTGTGATCCATCTGTCATCTGCCTACTCTACTATTCAATTTCTTAATAAACATAAATTATAGATTTTAGTAGAAGCCACAATGATACAATATTAAAACATGAATGTTTTTATTTTCTTATATAGCTTCTTTTTTTTGCTAGAAATTTTTTTAAAATCATGGAGAGAAAATTTCTTTTAAGATTTATTTATTTTTATTTTATGTTTATGAGTGTTTTGCTTGCATATATATATATATATATATATATATATATATATTATATATATATATAATTGTACTGTGCTTGTGCCTGATGTCCAAGGGGCAGAAGAGGAGCTGGATTCCTTGGAACTGGAACTGCAGAAGGTTGTGAGGGCTATGTGGGTTTTCTCTTCAAAAACAGCCAGTACTCTTAACCACTGAGCTATCTCTCCAGCCTCCATATTTTAAAACATTTTTATAAGCAGCCGGGCAGTGGTGGCACATGCCTTTAATCCTAGCACTTGGAGGTAGAGCCAGGCTGATCTCTGTGAGTTCGAGGCCAGCCTAGCTTACAGAGTGAGAGCCAGGACAGGCACTAAAACTACACAGAGAAACCCTGTCTTGAAAAAAAAAATTACAGCTCATTGTTTTATAAAGGTGATATTCATAGAAAACTGTGTTGTGCATCTTAGCTATTTGATGTAAACAATTCACAGACTCTTAGTGTACTCTCTGTGGTGGGCAACCATCACCACAGTCCAAAGGTATTTCCATTATCTCAAGTACAAACTTGATAGTTATAAATAACCATTTTTATTACACCTTCTCTTTGTCTTAGAATACAATAATTTGAGGGCTGGAGAGGTGGCTCAGTGGTTAAGAGCACTAGCTGCTCTTCCTGAAGACTTGGGTTGAATTCTCAGATCCCATATGGTAATTCACAGCTGTCTATAACTTCAGTTCCAGGGATTCTGACACTATCATACAGACATACATGCAGAAAAACACCAATGAAAATAAAATAAAATAAATCGTAAAAAACACTAATTTGACTTCTGTTTCATGAATCTATTTATTCGGGATAGTAAATCGTAAAAAACACTAATTTGACTTCTGTTTCATGAATCTATTTATTCGGGATAGTTATTATAAATGGCACTATACAGTATTTAGTTTTGTGTCTAGCACATTATTACAAGTATCAGTCTTCCATGTGTTTATGACTGAGTAACCTCTAGCTCTGATAATCCTTTTTTTTTTAATCCCTCAGCACTGAGTGGGCATATGAGTTGTTTCCACTTTCAGACTAATAAAAAAAAGACATTTTTTTTTTCACAAGTGTAGTATATTTTGTGTAGATAATCCTTGTATCTAGTGGCAGTAATTCTAATAATATTCAGCTCCTTTCTCCCAGTTACTCTCACATCCACCCCCTCCACTCTCACCTCCCTATCCACCCACATTTGATAGTTCTTCTTCCTTTTTTTTTTTTTTTTTTTTTTTAAAGCAAGCAAACAAACATCCACTTCATGCTGCCCAACTACTCTTGGGAATGTTGGCTTGCCCTGGACTGTGGTGGCCTACAGTTTAAAGAAAACTGACTCTCCTTCTCCCACAAGTCATGAAATTTCAGCAGCTGCTAACGGTGGGATTGTATGCCTATCTCCCCATCCATCCTGGTATGCGTCTGGTTTGAGTTTGTGTAGGTCTTATGCATGCTGTCACAGTTCCTGTGAGTTCATATGTGCATCTGCCTTGCAGTGTGTCTGAAACAGGTTTCTTGAAATTGGCCACCATCTCTTGCAATCTTTTCACACCATCATCCATGAAAATGCCTGAGCCTTGTGGATGAGTATAGGGGTGTGATAAAGAACTTTCCATTTAGGACTGAGCAGTCCACAATTTCTCATTCCCTGTATAGTGACCAGTTAAGTGCCTGTGTTAATTTCCATTTACTTCAAGAAGCTTTTTGTTTGTTTGTTTTTGTTTTTTTTTTTGGGGGGGGGCGTTGGTTTTTTGAGACAGCGTTTCTCTGTGTGGCTTTGGAGCCCTTCCTGGAACTCACGCAGTAGCCCAGGCTGGCCTCAAATTCACAGAGATCCGCCTGGCTCTGCCTCTCAAGTGCTGGGATTTAAGGTGTGAGCCACCACCGCCCAGTTGCAAGAAGCTTTTTTGATGAAGGTTGAGAGTTGTAGTAATCTATGGATGTAGCATTTAGTCTAGGCTAGCTGGCTGGCAAGTCACAGGGATCCTCCTGTTTCCAGCTCCTAAATGCTGGAATTACAAGCTCATGCCAGCACCCCTAGCTATTTTATATTAGTTCTGAGTATCATGGGATTCTTATGATTACAATAAGCACTTTACCAAATAAGCCATAATCCAACCACAATTCTTTAAATAATTTTTATTCTTTTAAGAATTTCATATAGTAGTACTTTATTTACATAATTTCCATTCCCCCCATCTCCTTTCCAGCTCCTCCCTTGCTCACCCATCCCATCTCAAATCCATGAACTCTTCTTTAATTATTGACATATAAAAAATATGTGTGTGCATGTGTGTGTGTGTGTGTGTGTGTGTGTGTGTGTGTGTGTGTGTGTGTAAATACCACATCTACCAAATTCATTTAGTGTTGATGGTTATGTATGTTTTAGGGTTGACCAGTTCATACTAGATAACCTATTAGGAGATGGATTCCTGGGGAAAACTTATTCTTCTCTCTCAGAATCCATTGCCTACTTGTAGTTCTTCATCTGGAGTATGACCTTCTGAAATTTCCCCCATTCACTGGAATGCCCACTGGTGTTGACATTAGGAAAATCTTGTTTTAGGCAACCACATTGTTAGGATTTCACGGGTGCAGATTCCCTGTGGTGTCTAGAAAGTACTATCTAGCAGCAAGTGTCCTGACCCTCTGGTTCTGATAATCTTCCCACCCCATCTTCCATCATTTTCCCTGAGTCTTAGGTGTATAGGTTACAATTTAGTTGCATCAGTTGGGGTTGGACACCCTATAGGCCCTTATTCTGTGCGTTGTGACTAATTGTGGATCTTAGTAATTGTCTCCAGCACTTATATTAAAGATGGTGTCATCTTATAGGTCATTAAATGTGATACAGTACAAAAGGATTTATGGAATGAATGAATGAATGAAATTTGATGACTATAATTCACTAATTTGAGAGAAAGCATGTGTTTTCTTCATTGCTGGACAGAGAAAGATAATAGAAATTGTTTTTACTCTTCATTCCTTGTAAAATCTAATGAATGAAACATTAAATATAAAAATACTATTTCTCTGAACTATTTTTTTTACTTTAGTAGAATCTTTAAATATTAGAAAAGCATTTAACTTTATTGTATTCACAATTGGATACAACTTAAAAAATAAAATTTGATAGTTTCACTTATGATGTTTCTAGGGGAAAATATATACATTTTCTTGCATGTGTTTCAGAGAATTAGCTCTCTTTCTGGACTGCAGGCTCTTTAAGGCCTTACTGTGATCACATGTCTGTGGCCAAGGTATCCTGTGGCAATGCCAAGGTCAATGCAATCTATGGCCTTATGGTGACTCTACTGATTGGTGTGTTCGACATTTGCTGTATCTCTGTGTCTTACACTATGATACTTCGAGCAGTGGTGAGTCTGTCCTCTTCAGATGCTCGTCACAAAGCCTTCAGCACCTGTACATCTCACATCTGTGCTATTGTGATTACATATGTGCCTGCCTTTTTTACTTTCTTCACTCATCGTTTTGGAGGACACACTATTCCCCATCACATCCACATCATAGTAGCCAACCTCTACCTGCTACTGCCCCCAACCATGAATCCAATTGTTTATGGTGTCAAGACCAAGCAGATTCGGGAAAGTGTAATCAAATTTTTACTTGGAGACAAAATGGGCATTACCTAAAACAAATGCATTTTAAGACCAGTTGCAGCTGCTTGTGATGAGGAAAATAGTGGAGCAAAATGTCATAAAAGACGAGTGAAATAGTATTAATTCATCTAACATGTAAATGTGCTGAAGCCTTTGCAATCATAGCTTATGAAATATTCTTTTTAAGGAAAGTTCTGCCAAAGTATAGAATGTAGAAATTAGTATACAATGTACTCATTCTTTATAACTTTATTATGTTTACAAAATTGTATATAGATAGAAATAATGAAAATATAATGAAATGATGGGTGTAGGCTAAATGTCAATCTGTGCTCTGTATTTAAAAGATAGGCTTGTGGTAATTTGGGACAATCGTCCTCTCCACTAAGGGGCAAACTCTACTTAGATCAAGTACATTGCTGATGTAGAAAACATGGGTTCATTGTTGCAGTGTATATAAGACAAACTGTATTTTGATATTGTTGTGGAGTACCCCAATTCTAATTATTTGTTAACTTTGTAAATACTCTCTAAGCATGCCTGAGCTGGCCTACCCTGGTAATCAGATTGGTGAATACCCTAACTGTCATCATAGAGCCTTCATCCAGTAACTGGTGGTGAAAGCAGATGCAGAGATGCACAGCCAAGCACCAGGCCGAGCTCCAGAGGTCCAGTTGAAGAGAAGGAAGAGGGCTTCTATGAGCAAGGGGCATCAAGATCAGATGGGGAAACTTACAGATACAACCCAACCAAGCTAGTGGGAACTCATGAACTTTAGACCAACAGATGTGAAGCATGCATGGAACTGGACTAGGCCTTCTACATAAGCGAGAGACAGTTGTGTAGCTTGGTCTGTTTAAGGGTCCCCTAGCAGTGGGAATAGGATCCAACCCTGGTGCATGAACTGGCTTTTTGGAGCCCAATACCTTTGGTGGGACACTTTGCACAGCCTTGGTGCAGGAGGAGGGGCTTGAACCTGCCTCTACTGAATGTACCAGGCTCTGCTGACTCCCCATGGGAGGTCTTACCTTTTCAGAGGAGGGGATGTGGGGATGGGCTGGTGGGGGAGGCTGGGGAAGGAGCAGGGATGAGAGGGAGATCTGTGGTTAGCATGCAAAATGAATAAAAACTTTCTTAATAATAAATACTCTCTAGTTTTTTTTAAATGACCAAGAGTTCTATTCTTCCCTGAACATTCATTTTCTAAGCTTCATGGAAAATGGATCTATGAGACTTAATTCCATTATTGATTAAGAAGGTAAAATCATCAGGTTACTACAGTATTTGATATTATTTCACTAATTCACTCATTTTTGAGACACAAAATACTATTAACTATAAACTGGATCTAATTTGAGGAATACAGAGCTGAATGTCAAATTATTCCAAATTGCAAGGCACTGAGAATAGACATACTGGCCAGGGTAATGTGATGAAACATATGAAAAAAGGAGAAGAGAGCATTAAACATGGATGCAGTCTTGAAGAAGGACATTTTAGTGGACAACTATTAGAAAGAATATTTCATTGGTTTTGGATTCAGTTAGTCTGAAGGTTAAATTCTTTGATTTCTAAGGATTAGACATTGTCCTGTTAATGAATTCCTGTAAAATGTCAACTTCTATCCTTTTTCCAAATATGGCAAAAGCTTACCAATAAAATGTATCTGGATAATTAAATATGCCAGTTCTTAAAGAAATAACACAACATGGTCTCTGGTATTTTCTAATAATTTAATTAATTGTGCTATTATATATGAGCTGTTACTTTCAACTCAGCCCATTCTCACATAGACCTCCCCTTTTTTCTTGTCTTAAAAAATTATATCTACAAGGTCATTTGCTGCTGATTTTCTACCTGGGTCAGAAAGCATCACTTTAACTTTTTCCCCCTGCTTAATAAAGGATCTCTCTGTTAAAACAGGTGTTTGGGTATGCTTTGTGCCTAGTCCAGGGTCCAGAAGGGACCCCTCCATGTGCAGGATTTCCTTCACTGATGCCAAGACTTGGATAAGCCTGTAACCCCCTACCTTTTTCACACATTCCAGTCTTTCTGGCACCCCATTCTCTCATCCAACTGAGGCTCCGAACTTGTGGGGGTGGCCAACCAATTACTGGTTTAACCTGTGGACCATGTCATGAGGAGCCCATGCCCAACACTGCAAGGATGGGCTGGAACCTGAGGCTGGATAGTAGAACCAAATATAACTTGCAAAATAGACATACAAACTTACAAGCAAACAAATATGAATAAAGAAATAAATAATTCCTACCAAAACATTCTGAAATATTCATAGATTGGTTCCTATCCTAATCATCATCCCACCAACTGAAGGGAAAAGATACAGAGACCACAACCAAACATTAGGCAGAGCTCAGGAAATCATGCAGAAGGGCAGTAGGAAGAAGAGAATTCAGGGATTCAAGGAGAACATGACCCACAGAATTAACTTAGCAGGGCTCAAAGGCCTCAGAGAGACTGAAGGGGCAGTCAAGGAGCCTGCATGGGTCTTAGCTAGGTCCCCTGCATATATGGTATGTTTGTTCAGTTTGGTGGTGTTGTAAAACTCCTAACAGTGGGAGTGGGGTTTCTCTGAGTCTTTCGTCTGATCATGGGACCCTTCTCCTGCTGTGTTGCCTCATCCAGCCTTGATATGAGGGTTTGTGCCTGGTTACATTGTGTCTTGCTATGCTCAGTTAGGTTGATATCCTTTGGAGGCCTGCTCTTTTATGAAGGGAAATGGAGGAGGAGCAGGTCTGGGGGAGAGGTGAAGTGTGGAGATAATTGGGAAAAGTGGTGGAAGGGGAACTGGAGTCTGAATGTAATGTATGTGATGATAATAGAAAGAATGAACAGAAGGAAGGAGGAAGGAGAAGAAGGAAAGGAGGGAGGGAGAGAGGGAAGGAGGGAGGTGCAAACATGGTTTAAGTGAAATACTGTCACCCTCACACTAGAATCAGGGAGCTGTTGATCCAGCCTACTGAGAACAAATCACCTGCCAATTAAAGCCAATTAAGCAAGCTTTATTTACTATGCATATTGCTGACTCTACAATGAGATTTGAGAATACAGTGACAGTTAACCTAGAGTTCAGCCCACCTCCTAAAGAAAAAATTTAAAATAGGGATTTTGTAACATAAAGATTGTGCAAGAGTCTTTTATGGAAGAAGATAGCAGAATAGATTATTTGACAAATCATCTTAGCAAAATGTCCCAAGGTTCCTTGACAGAACACCTTATCTTGTTGGGGGTAGAGTACTAGTGAGTCAAATTTGAACTTTGTAGCAATTGGACACAACTTATAACAAATGGCTTTTTACACTAATATGGAATCAGGCTGGTCCATCAAGTTGCCATGTTCATTCAAAGAACTCTTAAGTTTCTTTTTTTCTTTTCTTGCTTTCTTTACTTTATTTCTTCTTTCCTTCCTTCCTTTCCCTCCCTTCCTTCCCTTCATTCTTTCTTTTTTTTTCTTTCTATGTTTTTCTCTGGTAATCTTGGCTGTCGTAATAATAACTCTGTGGACCAAACTGACCTGGAACTCACAGAGATCTGCCTGTCTCTTGAGTGCCAGGATTAAAGGTGTGTGAAACCTGTAGACGAATTTCAAAATAGTCTTATTAAATAAGAAACACAGAGCCAAATACAGGGATGAAAGCCGTAGAGATCAGAGAAATAGTGATAGTCACCAATTAATGTTAGCTCACCAAACCACCATAGCTTCCCAAGAGAACCCAGCTTCTCTCTGTCTAACGTGCTCCTTTATTGCCTTAATGTTCTGCCCTCTCATTGGCTTAGTCCAGCCACTTCACTTCCTGGTCACTGGCTGTCTGTACAGACCTGCAGGTCTCCATGGTTGGTACTGGGATTAAAGGCATGTGTCACCACACTTGGCTATGTCCTTGAACACACAGAAATCTGCCTGCCACGTGATCGGATTAAGGGCATGTGCTACCACCATCTGACTTTTGTTTATGCCTGGCTGTGACCTCTGATATCCAGGCAAACTTTATTTACTAACACACAAGTAAAATATCACCACAGATACCTAAAGTCTCTAACCAAGATTTTCAAGCAATATTTGATAAAGGCATCAAAATTGAGACCTAGCTGTCTTGCACTGGTCTATCAAGCAGCTTCTCTGAGCTATAGAATCCTGATGCCAACACCAGACAGGGTGCTACTTTCAGGAGGTTAGCTGAAACCATACAAAGGCCACAGTCTCTTTTTTATGTCACAGACAAGGTCACTTGATCAAAGAGGTTATATGATCTCGAAGAAGATTGCTGTTTACATTTAGAATGTCCACATTAAAAAAATGACCTTGAACCTACATTCTGTTTCTTTAGCTTATATGAGGAAAGAGGAACCAAGCATTTGAGCAACTTTACCATGTATATTAATATAGAAGTGATACCCACAACAAAACCTCTAATTACTGATAATAACATTTTTATGGAGCCCTGAGCCCTCTGTTGTTTAACTGCTATGCAGGTGATTGAATCACCCATCTAACCCCATCATGTTGACACAGTCACACTAGATTTCATCTCCTTTGAAAGCAATGAAACCAGATTCCTCTTTTTCCATTCCAACGCTGAGTAGAGACTTCCAAGAGTATTTCCAAACTGATTTGAGTGCATGCCAAAAAGAAAAGACGAACAAAGAGTGTGAAATTCCAGAATTTTATTGCTCCAAAGAATTTCTGCTCAAGCACAATGAATAAAAAAGTCCCCACAGTGTGTTCTACATAGCAAACCCAAAAGAAAGATTTTACAGGGAAGAACTAGAGAAGACAGCATGGCCTGAACCTTGCTGGCTGAATACAAATCCTGCATCAAAAGCCTGTGGATGGTGAGCTGCCTCTACCATGATCCATGAGTTCCAGTATAGGCCTTTGTAGATCTCCCCTAGGAAACCAGAAGCTTTGTGGGGCTTGACTCATCCTGGGACCTTGGGAAGTTTCTTCCACATCCAAACAGTCATCCTTAGGGACTTGGCAAGGCCAGACAAGGACACAGAGGGAGCATAAGACATTCTGTTCTTCCTGGCCCACAGGTCCAAATCTCCTGCTCCAAGGGCTTCCTCAAGTTCAGATATGTCCACAGGACACATGGTCAGTAATTACAATGAGCCTTAGTAGACAGGTAGAGGCCTCCACCCTTGCTTCTTCTTCTTTTCCTTCTTCTTCTTCTTGAACTTGATGTTCCTCCCTGACTGCAGAGCTGTCCACTGTTCATGGCTCCATGAGCAGACAGAAATCTGACAGAACTGTGTTATGGGTAATTCTCCTTGTTGGGATCTTTCTTGTACCAGTATTCTCTGTATCTGGGCTGGTGAATCACAACTGCATTGGCTGGCAGAGTGGGTTCAGCTCTTCTGAGGTTCAGCACAGGATTGTGCCTGTTCTGTTCCTGAAGCACTTTCCACTCCTGTAAGGAGGATTCTATGGCTACTCTATTCTCCATGTGTCTTCGAGGTTCTACAGCTCCCACCCAAGATCCTCTGTTGAGCTTTCTGTTCTGCCATTGTCCAACCTGAGCCTTGTTGACTGTGCCTACTGGCCCCTTGACACTGTCCTTGTTCAGTTCAGTCTCCCGGATGTAGAAGAGCACATATGCAGGCTCACTCAGGACAGAAGTCACATGCCACCTCTCAACCTTAAAATCATCCATCTTATACCACTTGCCATTGCCAGCTCTGACATAACAGAAGTAATGTCCACAGTGACAAGTCACACTGGCATGCACCATCACAGCATAAAGGGCATACACCAGCGGTCCTCCCTCAGGCTGAGACATGTATGGCCGCAGGTCAAGGGACTCTGGGTAACTTACGTGCCTGTCCACTTTGCCACCCATGAAGTCTGAGAAGCGATTCAATACCAGCAGGAGAACCTTCGAGGCAGTTTCAATTGTCAGGGTCTTTGAAGCTGGCATCTTGTCCTGGCAATGGTCACAGTGGTAGGCATTTTCCCCACACAGCTCTTCAGGCTTCACTAAATCCTCCAAGGCTTGGTTCACACTCTGAGCTGTGTTGATATCCAGGGAGATGTCCAGAAAGGGGTTAACAGAATCTGAGGTGCCCTGGCAGCTGAGACACTTGATTTGAGATCTGCATGAGCCTCCAAATATCTCATGGATCAGGCTGCCGTCTTCAGAGGGACCTTCTGAGTGCTTGCTCCCTTGAAGGCAGGATTCGTGCATGGCGTTCAAGATGAACATCAGAAACTCATGTGCATCTTCCTGCTTGTCCTTGTGGAAAGTGGCAGTCAGCTTCTTCGGGGGCTGCATGACATCCCTGGAGTGGAGGAGACTCTGGGTCACATGAGTTTCCATGGCACACATGGTGCAGTCTTCCTGGTGATAACAGCTCCGAGAGTGCTCCTGGGAGAGCATGTAGTCGGCAAGAGGTGGTGTGTGTGTCAGACACTGCAATGCTGCATTGAGGTAGCAGGTGTTGCCCGTGTTCAGGAGACCTGCACCCACACCTTCGGGCCTCTCCCAACTCACACTGTGCTTGTTCCTGGCGGCCAGCTTGGCTGCATCCTGAGTTTCATCCTGATACAGGTCTGGGGTGGCAGGAGTTGATTCATTTGAACCTGCTGAGGGATAAAAACACAAAGAGACTTCAGGGTCGACAGTGTCGATTGAGGACCTGCATGCTGTAAAGGTCTTACAGTGAGATTCACCTTCTGAGAGCCGCAGAGCTGCCTCCATGTCTCCAGACGCCAACTCTGAACACCTTGCGGGAGTCTTCTCAGCGAGTAGAAGGATGCTTTTCCCTTAGCACTACAAGTGAGGACTGTACCCAAAGGCTGAGCCTTTTATACTCCAGTTCTGTGGCCACTCCCACTAATCCCGCTGGGACAACCAATCCCCTTCAAGCCTCTAATTGCCTAGTGCAATTTAGGGTGTGGCTTATACAAAGCAGCACTGAAATCTGATCTCTGGTTTCCACTTCCCTGGAATCAGGTCCTTTGCCCAAGGTGTCTTATGCTTGGGTTTTCCTTGTAACAAAATTTAAAAACCACATCACGTAAAGACAGGATGCATAGACCTGCCATACAAGAGCCTCCTTCATGTTGTTGATCCCACCGAAGAAAAGTAAAACCCACCAACATGAATTGTTTTGGATTGAAGGAAGCAGCCTTTACTTCTGTGTACAGCAAAACATGTCCAGGGATGTTCTAACTCTCCACCCCAGCCTTAGCCCCAATGTGGGCCTCAGGAGATCCTCAGCATGTTAACTCTAAGCTCCTTTTACAGGGCAAAATCTGGGGTCTCCAGATAGAAATTTGTCAACATAGAAACTTGGTAACCAAAATATAAAAGGATATGGTGGTATGAGACTCTTTGGCAAAAAGTTTTAGTGGTATGGGGATGGTGTAGTTCAAGTTGAAATGCAGAAAGGTTTAAGGTATGGTAAATTCAATTTCCAGGAAATAGAAAATTAAGTTTTACAGCAAACTGAAAAGATCTCATTTTCACCTTGTAAGACAGCTCCTGATCTTAAGACGGAGTCAGGCTGGTCCACCAGTGTCCTAGGGTATCCTCGGGGCAGTGGGGGAGGGAACTGGGAGTAGTGCAGGGAGGGGAAATTGCTTTTGGAGGGTGTATTGTAAGAGAGAAGAATAAATAAAAGAAAGCAAACATGATTTAAGAGAAAAGTCATCATTCTCATGCCAAAATCTCATTAGTGACCCTGTAGTTCAAGAACAAAAACTACCAACCTAATTAAAGCCAAATAAGCAAGCTTTATTTACGAAGCATATATATATATATATGCTGCAAAGCAGGATTTCAGAGTACAATGTGGCTTAACTTTTCAGGCCCCCTTTATAGGGAAAAATATGTAAAATGTGGATTTTGTAACAAGAATTTTGCAGGAGAATTTTACAGAAGCAGATAGCAGATTAGATTATTTGACAGATCATCGTGGCAAAACTTCTCAAGGTTCCTTGACATAACTAACATCTTATCTTATCACTATATCATACCTGTGAATCAAACTTGAATTTTGTAGCAAATAGAAACAATTTATTCTGACATTATAACAATGCAGTTTCTTACCCTAGTATGGAATCAGGCTGGTCCATCCCAACTCCATGTTCATCCTAAAGCACTCCTCTCTCTGTCTCTGTCTGTCTGTCTGTCTCTGTGTCTCTGTCTCTCTCTCTGTTTTGTTTTTGGTGTTTTCCTTTTTTTTTTTTGCTTGTTTGTTCTTATTTCTTTGCTTTTTGAGACAAGGCTTCTCTGTGTAGCCTTTGTCTGTCCTAGAACTCACTCAGTAGATCAGTTTGTCCTCATACTCACAGATATCCACAAAACTGTCTGCCTCTGCCTCTTGAGTGCTGGGATTAAACATGTGCACCACGTACTTTCTAACCAAGCTTTTCAAGCAGAATTTGATGAAGAAATCACATCTGAGATCTAGCTGTCTTTCCCTCATTTATCAAGGAGATTCTCTGATCTGTAGATCAGAGATCAAACCCCCACACCGGAGTTGATTCTCCTTTCAGTAGGCTGGCTGAAATAGTACAGAGACCACATGGCTCCACACTCTTTTTTACGTGGACCAGTCAAGGTCATATGATCAATGATGTCTACTAATCTGCAAGGAGACTATTGTCTGCATTTAGGCTGTCCTTACTTAAAAAAAAAAAAAAAAGACCTTGAACCTACCAGTCCATTTTTTAGTGTATATCAGTTAGGAGGGGAGCAAGCATTTGTCCAACTATACCAAGCATATTAATGTAGGAGTGTTACCCTCAACAAAATATCTAGTTACTTATAATAATTTTTACAATGCCATCAGCCCTCTGTTGTGTAACTACTTTGTAAGTGATTAAGTCACCCATATAATCCCACCATGTTGACACAATCACACTGGATTTCATTCCCTTTGGGAGCAATGAAACCAGATGCCTGTTTTTCCATTCCTAAGAAGAATAAACAATAGCCATACTACCATCTTATTTATTGTTTTGTTGTATTATCCTTGCTATCTTGTAGATCAATTCACTGACTTAGTTGTTTATCCAGTACGTTCATGTTGATTTTGTGTCTCTGCATGAGTCTGTGTGTACCAGCGATACAATCTTAGACCTTGCACATTTTGGCTAAATCCTTTACCTCTGTCATTTCCCACATTCCCTTTCCATTTTTATTTTCAGTCAGGATTTGTCTAAGTTATCTGGAGTGTCCTTCAATGTAAGACATACCCAGGACACAAATTCCATTTCACCTACTTTAATATACCCTTAAAGATCTGGGTTATTAAATCTGCAGGATCGTACATATTATTCTATAGATCACTATGTTAAATTACAAATTCATCAACACATTATATTCTCATTGTATCTTATTAATAATACTAGTCATAAGACACAGATCATTTTTCACATAGAAATTCAGAAGACATGCTAGAATAGGGTCTACATTGAGGCAAGTGTGAGATCAGTGAGAGAGCTTCTGTGTCTATGGGATAATTTGACAGATTGCCACCATCCATGGATACACACTGAGGAAAAAGCCAAGCCTACGATATTCCTGATATGGTCTCTAATGATTTCTCTGATTGAAGCACAGCCACTCAAAGAAATTCACATTGGGTGGCAATCTACATCTTTTCCCTCTCCACCATATTTAATCACTTCACTGTGGATGTTCTGAGAACTGAAATATAATTGTTTTGGTGTTTAAAATGGAATTTTCCATTAAAAATCTCTCCATGTGGTCCTAGAGCAGTGGTTCTCAACCTTCCCTTTAATACAGTTCCTCATGTTGTGGTGAACACCAAGCATAAAATTATTATCATTGCTATTTTATAATTGTAATTTTTCTGTTAATGAGTTGTAATGTAATTATCTGATATGCAGCATAGATGATATGTAACCCTTTCTATCCCTGAATGGGTTATGACCCACAGGTTGAGAACCACTGTCCTAGAACTTCAGTAACCAGTTGGATTATTTGGTTTATTGATATCTTGTTGTTTCTCGAGTTGTTTACATATTTAGAAAATCAGCCCTCTTTCAGATGTGGGGTTTGTGAAGATCTTTTCCCATTCTGTAGGCTGCCATTTTGCCCTATTGATGGTGTCATTCACCTTACAGTAACTTTTCAATTTCCTGAGGTCCCATTTGTGGTGATATTTTGTTTGTTCTTTAACAATTAAAGCTTGCCTGAGGATCAGAGGGTGGAGCTATCCACTAATCAACCATAGAGGCCAGGCAGTGGTGGCACAGACTTTTAATCCCAGCACTTGGAAAATCAATAGTTCAAGGCTACCCTGGGCTACATCGGATTGGTCCAGTCTAAAAGAGAAACAGAGCCAGGTGGTGGAAGCTCACGCCTTTAATCCCAGCACTAGGAAAGTGGATACAGGAAGTGATATGCCTGGGTGGGGAGAGGAAGTGATAAGGGGGCAGTGGAGACAGAAGCTTGGTCCATTTCAGTGTGAGGATTCCTAGAGGTAAGAAGTTTTTCTAGTGAATGGTTGCTCTGCTTCTCTGATCTTTCAGCTTTCACCCTGATAACTGACTCCTGGTTTGTATTATTAAGTCCAATTAGAATTCACACTACATCCTTTTATTAACTGTCAATCTTAGTGCCTGGCGTACTGGTGTTCTGTTCAGGAATTTTCTCCTCTCCTGTACCAATGCATTCCAGATCATTTCCCACTTTCTCTTCTTCAGCTTTAGCTGGATGAACACAAAACTCAAAACCAAGTTGTCTTTGATCCACTTGGACTTGAGTTTTGTGCAGAGTGATAAATGTGGATCTATTTGCATTCTTCTACCTGCCAACATATAGTTAGAACAGCACCATTTGTTGACGGTGCTTTCCTTTTCCATTGCATATTTTGACTTCCCTGTCAAAAATCAGGTGTCCATAGGTTTGTGGATTTATATCGTGGTCTTTGATTTGATTCTATTGATCCACCTGTCTGTTTTTCTGCCAATACTGTGTGATTTTTATTACTATAGCTCTATAGTACAGCTTGAAATCAAGGATGGTGGTATCGCTGGGAGTTCTTTTGTGGTATAGGATTGTTTTAGCTATCCTAGATTTTTTGTTTTTTTCCATATGAAGTTAAGTATTGTTCTTTCAAGATCTGTAAAGAATTCTTTTGGCACTTTAATTGGGATTGCATTGAGTCTGTAGATTGCTTTTGGTAAGATTGCCAATTTTACTGTGTTAATCCTTACAATCTATGATCATGGAAGATCCTTCCATCTTCTGATATTTTCTTCATTTTCTTTTTCAAAAACTTGAAGTTCTTGTCATACAGGTGTTTCACTTGCTTGATTATAGTTACATAGCAGTTAGATCAGGGAGAGCCCTGAGCTCAGTTATGGCAGGGTTTTAAGGAGGAAGGAGGGAGTGTATGGAATTCTAGATTCAGATGGGAGTTGAACTCCTGATTGGGCAGGAATGGGGCAACAAAAGTCTTGTCAAACAGGGATTTGTACTGGTGTTGTTGCAAGGCGACTGGTAATCTATATACAAGTAATGTAAGCTATTCTTTATGTTCTAGGAGCATTTGGTACTTGTTTGTCTCAATTCGTATTGGCCCATGCAGGGTACAGTTTGTGGTTTTTCTTGCTTATTGTAAGGGTGAGGCCTAGTCCCAGTACTGTTATTCTGTAACCTGTCATGGCTGCCTAATGTTAAGTTAGAGCTCTTCATTCTTCTCCTTATTTTTGATTAATTTTGATTGGAAATCTATTTTGTTAGATACTAGGATAGCTATACCATCTTGCTTCTTAGGTCCATTTGATTAGAAAATATTTTTATCTTTTTCTAACTCTTTACACTGAGGTAATGTCTAACTTTGATGTTAAGGTTTGTTTCTTGTACGCAGCAAAATATTGGATCCTATTTTTTGTATCTAATCCATTAGCCTGTGTCTTTATTTCTTTTTCTTTTCTTTTCTTTCTCTCTTTCTTTCTTTCTTTTTTTTTTTTTTGGACAAAATGAGTCTACTGGAAGTCAAATTCCAAACAGGTCCAATAACCTGGAATGGATTCATGAAGTCAGTGCAGCAAAGAAACTGTGACCATCTGTTTCAAACAAGTGGTCCCAGATAGCTGGGGCCGTTTTTATTTATACAGTTTCAATTATTTGCATTAACAGTTTTACAATCAAGTTTGTTTTCAATAATGGTTACAATAATTGCTAGTGTGCTCTTTTACCTCATTTCCCTTTCATCCCCCAATTTTCCCACTGGTATCCATTACCTTCTTGATTCATAGCTCTAACGTTAGACGCATAAGCAGTGATGGAAGCAACAAAGGAAGTTTTCTGACTAGGCACACCTACAGTAGAATAGTGTGTCAAGTTGGCAGCATTTGTGGTTACAGTGTCATGCAAAGTGAAAGAGAGTTTTGCCTCTAGTGGTTAATGGTTACCCTCAGTCAAATCTAAGTTCTCACAATTAACTCATCAGCCAAGGCTGAATCAATCCATTCTTCATTTTGTACTATTCTGTCTCCCATGGGGGATATACCAGATTTTCCCTATCCTCCTGTAGACTATATAACTTAAAAGCTTACTCTTAAGAGTTGGCACTGCTTGTTTTTTGTTTTCATGTCCTCTTCCTCTCAACTTCCTACAATGTTGGCACCGCTATTAGAAACAAGGGCATTGTGGATTTCTATGATTCTCTGTTCCCATTAACTCTTGATATCATCCATTTCTTTGCATTTCTCCTAGACTCTTGTGGCTAAAATTATTCTTTTCAGAACATTTATGCAAATTTGTAATATTATCACAAATTATTGTGACTCTTTCAGGCTAGTCCCAAAGTACATTGGAAAGGCAACATCCTGTTCTTAAGAATCCTGAATTCATGGTCACACTTGAAATAGCAAAGGCTTTAGGAGCTGAATCAGGTCCACTGTTTTAACAACACCTTCTCTGGCTCACCCAGAGAAGAGTCATCAGGGTGAAGCTTTTCTTTTGTAATAGCTATTTTATCCATACCTTTGAGAATGTGAAACTAGAGGCAGCCAGGAATATGGTTTGTATAAAGAAAGCAAGGAGAGCAGGTAGCATATATGCTCCTGGGGTCATGCCCAGAATTATGCAGGACCTATCCACCAGCCTTGCCAAAATGGGTCTGGTTCTCCAGGGCCTTACCACAAGGAAAATTTGTTTATGCTATTCTTAGGCCTTGTCCCTTGAAGAAGTCACATGGCTCCCAGCATGAGTCCATTGATATTGAGGGATATTAATGACCAATGATTGTTAATTCTTGTTATTTTGTTGTTATTTTTGTTGATAGTATGTGTGTTTTCCTTCTTTGAGTTTTGTTGGTGTGAGATTTTATATTGCCTGTGTTTTTGTGGGTAAAGTTAACTTCCTGGGGTTGGAGTTTTCCTTCTAGTACCTTCTGTAAGGCTGGGATTGTGGATAGATAATGTTTAAATTTGACTTTGTCATAAAATGCCTTGCTTTCTCCATCTATGGTGATCGACAGTTCTTCTGGATTTAGTAGTATGGGCTGACATCTGTGATTTCTTACAGTCTGCAAGATATCATTTTAGGCTCTTCTGGATGTTAGGGTCTCCATTGAGAAGTCAAGTGTGATTCTAGTAGGTATGCCTTTATATGTTACTTGGCCTTTTTTCCTTGTGGTGCTTAATATCCTTTCTTTGTCCTGTATGTTTAATGTTCTGATTATTATGCAAGGAGGGGATTTTCTTTTCTGATCCAATCTATTTGGTATTCTGTAAGCTCCTTGTACCCTTATCGGTATGTCCTTATTTAGGTTGGGAAAATTTTCTTTTATGATTTTTTTAAAAATATATTTTCTGAGTTTTTGAGCTATATTCCTTCTTTTATTCCTACTATTCTTATGTTTTGTCTTTTCATAGTGTCCCAAATTTCCTGCAACTTTTGTTTTAGGAATTTTTTAAGATTGCTAAAACATTTTCTTTGACTAATGAATCTATTTCCTTTATTGTGTCTTTCATGGCTGAGATTCTCTCTTCCATCTCTTGTATTCTGTTGGTGATGCTTGTATATGTATTCCTGTTCATTTACCCAGATTTTCCATTTCCAGGATTACTCTGTTTGTGTTTTCTTTATTGTTTCTATTTCCATTTTCAGGTCTTGAACAGTTTCCTTTATCTGTTTCTTTTTTCTTGGTTTTCTTTTAGAGATTTATTGATTTCTTACAATTTTTTGTTTGTCTTTTCCTCAATTTCTTTAAGGGATTTGTTCATATCCTCTTAAAGGGCCTCTATCATTTCCATAAAGTAATTTTAAGGTCATTTTCTTGTGTTGCTCAGGTCTTGCTGTTTTAGGATAGCTGGGCTCTGGTGATGACATATTGCCTTTTCTGTTAGTGATTGTGTTCTTACATTGGCATTTAGGCATCTGGATTTGGGATAACTTTAGGTCTACTTGTTGATTCCTGCAATTGTCTTTGTTATTTTGTTCCTTGGTTTCTTTTTTTCCTCTCTGGTCTTCTGGCCTAAATAGCCAAGGTTTCTGGTGACTAGCATATCTTCAGGTTCAGTATGGTGTCCCCTCTGGGTTTAGGGGAGCTATTGATTCCTAGACCTGTACAGCCAAAGTCTTCTTCCAAAGTTGTAGACCAGGATATGGAGCTGAGGGGAGGGGGTACAGATTAGGGTCCTTAGATCTGGTCTGGTCTCTGGAGTTCCTAGCAACAGCCTAGCCTCCAGTACAGCTGCCAGCATGGGGGTCTCTAGATCTGGCCTATGCTCCAGTAAAGCTGAATTCTTCTGAAGTTGTAGATCTGGTGTCCCTAGATATGGCTTGGCCTCTGTTAAAGTGGAGGCCTTCTTCTGAAGTTGTAGACCATGGTATGGAGCCAAGAGTGGGAAGTTGGGGGGGTTGTTCAGTTAGGGGTATTGGACAGGCTTTAAAGGATTGTGTCTTATCTGCTGGTGCTATGGGCCCTAGTATGGAGCCCAGCAGAAGAGGTGCAGTCTGGTGTTACTGGGTGGGTTTTAAGGAGTGTTAGCTGGCAGTGGGCCCTGTCTTACCTGGGGTTCCTTGGATGGGGGTGCAGTCTCAGGTTGTTGGACAGGCTTCAAGAGGTTTAGTGGGTGGTTGCGGTGTTTCCCCTGGGGTCCCTAGGCCTGCTCTGGCCTCTGGATAGCTGTCAGGGGCTGTGAGCCCTAGTGTGGAGCCCAGAGAAGATTCTTGGCTTCTTTTACACATTATAACTTTGGAAACCATACCTGTCATAGACATCTATGGCTTGTTGATGAACACCATGCAATCTTCTGATTGTAATGTTTTTGCTTAATCATTCATCTATTGATAAATGTTTAACTTGGAGCAACTATAAGTACAGCTTCAATGAATATCCACATATGAATTTTTGTATGATAAGTTTTTTTTTATTTTCTTACAAATAACTGGGAATAGATTTGTTTAGTCATATCACATATCAATGGGGAAAATTTGTGAAAATATGATACTTTTTTCAGCATTTTTCTTCTATTTTTAATTCCTTCCAGTAGTGTACTAGGATTCCAGTTTCTCTTTATATTTTCTAATATTTGGCATGACTAATATTTTTAATATTAGCCATTTTAGTAGATGTGCAATGTCATTTTATCGTAATTTCAATTTGTATTATCCTGGTGACTTTTCATATGTTCATTTGTCATTCATCTCCTTATGAAATACCTCTTTGGAATTTGTCAAAATTTTCAAATTTGGGATGTTTGTTTTTTATTGTTCACTTATTAAAAAGTTTTGTACAGTTGAAATTCAAATATATTGTCTGATATGAGTTACAAGCATCTTATTCCAGTATTGGGTTATTGTTTTCATTTTCTTAGTATCTTATTGTAAAAAAGCAAAATTTAAATATTTTAATTAATCAGTATCAGAGTAGGGATTATGAAGGTCAGAGGATGAGTGAGGAGTTTGCTCAGTTGTCTCCATCAAGGCTTAGTGAATTCCTGACCCATCCTCTGATTACTGCGCATGTCTAGATTGTATGTGGAAGAGCCATACATGGCATCTGGAAGAATTCCTTCATGCTTGGAAGGGGCTTTAAACTCGTCTGTCTATAGGGTCTTCAAAAGATGCAGTGTTTGTTATGTAGCAAGTGAAGTTAGATGATTTTGGCAAACTTTTTGCCCTAGCTTAGCTGAGACCAAGATGAAGTTCACTCTGTGCTTGAGGGGCTTCCTGAGGGTTACATCTAGAGGCTTTTCTTTTTTTCTTTTTTGTGTCTCTGTACTTTAGTGCTATATCCTGCTGTCTCCATTTTCTTTTTGTTTTTGTCATCTGGGAGAATTTCTCCTTGCTTGGACTTAAAGTGAAGACTTCTCCATATTTGACCCTAGGTAATTGCTGCAATTGTTTTTTTCCCCAAAAGTCATGAGAATAGATTATAAAGAGATGCTGTGATATTTTATCCAATATTTTCTTTCCCACTGTCACACAATGATGGGAGCCAATCTTTTCATGAAAGAAATTTGAGTTGTGATTGATTTCTTGATCAGGACTTCTGGAACTCACTTCTTGAACAGTGTGTTGTCAACCCTAGTACATCAATGATAGATGTTGGTGTCATCAAACCCCTCCACTGTAATCAGTGGATTCTGTATAAAAGTATTGTGAAATAGTACTGGAGCTGCTTTATCCTTGAAACAACATTCTAATATCTATTATAGAAATAGAGCCCATTTGTGAAACCATAATTTTTTATTTAGACTTGGAACAAATATTTGCTATAAAATTTATCTTGTTTAATGTCCATGAATATAAAAAATTGTGTGTTTAACATAATATTCTATAAAGTAGTTACTTGGTTTAAACTCACACATAAGAGTTCGAGGCCAGCCTGGGCTACCAAGTGAGTTCCAGGAAAGGCGCAAAGCTACACAGAGAAACCCTGTCTCGAAAAAACCAAAAAAAAAAAAAAAAAAAAAAAACTCACACATAAATTCTCTTCTTTTAAGAATATGAAAGAAAAAGATCAGAAGACTACAAGTCAGAGGTGTGGTGATATTGTGTTCCCCAAAATATTGTGCACCCTAATAAACTTATCTGGGGTCAGAGAACAGAACAGCCACTAGATATAGAGGCCAGAAAGTGGTGGCACACACGCCTTTAATCCTAGCATTCCAGAGGCAGAGATCTTCCTGGATCTCTGTGAGTTCAAGGCCATACTGGAAACAGTCAGGCATGGTAACAAGAGCCTTTAATCCCAGGAAGTGATGGCAGGAAGCAGAAAGGCACTTAAGGTGTGAGGAACTAGAGCCTGGTTAAGCTTTTAGGCTTTTGAGCAGCAGTTCAGCTGAGACCCATTTGGATGAGGACTCAGAGGCTTCCAGTCTGAGGAAACAGGATCAGCTGAGAAATTGGCAAGGTGAGGAAGCTGTGGCTTGTTCTGTTTCTCTGATCTTCCAGCATTCACCCCATTACCAGGCTCTGAGTTTGATTTTATTAATAAAACCTTCTAACAATTCATGCCATACAGAGGCTCATAGTCAAACTTCCTTACAAAAAAATATCACCACACGATCTCGAATCTGCTTGGTTCTCACCCCATAAATAAGAGGGTTAAGAGCAGGGGGAATGATAACATATAAGTTAGCAAGGAGGATGTGGATATACCGTGGAATATTGTGTCCAAATCGATGAGTCAAAAATGAGAAAAAGGCTGGAGTGAAGAAAGCCAAGATCACACACACATGGGAACCACAGGTATTAAGAGCTTTGAGCCTGGCTTCCCAGGATGGGAGTTTGAATACAGCATGAAGAATTTTCACATATGAAATAGCAATCAAAATAACATCCAGAAGTATCATAGAGATGAGTATCAACCCAAATAATACATTGACCTTTATGCTGACACACGCCAGACGAGCAATGCCCATGTGCTCACAGTATGTGTGGGGTATGATATTGTGTCCACAGAATGAAAGCCTTAGAAGGAGAAATATAAGAGGAAAAACTAAAATGAAATTTTTGAACAGTCCAACTCCAGCAATAACACAGATTGTTCTGTTGGTGAGGATTGTGTTGTATCGGAGAGGGTTACAAATGGCAACATAGCGATCAAAAGCCATGGCTACAAGCATGAATGTTTCTATGCCTGTAAATAGATGTATGAAAAACATTTGAGCTAAACAATCCCTAAAGGCAATTTTGTGGAAGCCAAACCAGAATATGCTGAGTGCTTTGGGGATGGTTGCCGTAGACAGGCCCAAGTCAGTCAGAGCCAGCATGGCCAATAAGTAGAACATAGGCTGGTGAAGGCTGTGTTCAAGCTGGATCACAAAGAGAATGATGACATTTCCTAGGACAGCAATAAGATAGACTGTACCAAATGGCAAACCAAGCCAGAAATGCAACCGTTCCAGTCCTGGGATTCCCAAGAGCAGGAAGGATGAAGGGTGAATCCATGAGCTGTTGCCTAGCGACATGCTGTCAGGAGCCTCTGATGGGCAGACTCATTTGAAGGAATCTATATAGGAGTTGACAACACGTCATCAGCACTACTAATAATGAAGAAGAACAAAAGTATGTAATTAGTGTACCTTCTCATGGAATGCAGCAATGTTTTTCTTCATATTTCCTCTCTTTTTGTTTTCATTGATGTAAATGACAAATGAAGGTGAATATTTCTTAATGAATGAACATTTAGACTCTGCTCTAGATAACCAAAATTAAGTTTTGTCTTCATATCAACCAGGTCTAGTGGGGAGATGAACCTAGTGAGGTCACACAGGCTTCCGCATTTTGAAATATATATTTATAAATTGCAGAGAAATGTATCTGACTGATAAATGACTACAAGCTCAGACCACAGGTAATATTTTTAAATATCCTTCAAATATCACTTATTTAACTAGAAATATGAGTTAAAAAATATGACATGGCCCTCTTCCACTTGTGATCAATGGACCTCCTTCCTACTACTCAACTTGCCTGCAAATAACTATAATAGGGGTACAACACTAATCCAAACAACATAGGCTATCATATTAAAAGGCTGGCATCATGTATGTGTTACCTCTTTTTAAGTTGTTATTTACAGGTTATTGCCACTGTTCTTAGTTACCCTCTAGAAAATGATGGCAAGATCCTATTGCTGAAGACATTACACATTTGAGTCATATGACATGAAGAAATCAAGCTGGTACTGACTTGAAAACTTCATCTCTCCTAGATAGTTTTCATATACTGGGAGGTGCTATGCACACTATGAGAGAAGAAGATAATCAACAATCTTTGAACTACAATAACAGTTGATCTGGCATTAAATGCTCACTGGTGCAATAATAGCATGAATGTTATGGAAGTAACCAACCATTCTCTCATTGGATTTAAAGCCTGCTCCAGAAGCTGAAGAGATGACTCAGTGATTAAGACTGCCTACTTTTCTTCCAGAGGACCCAAGTTAGTTTCCCAACACACGCAAGGCAGCCCTTAACCACCTATAACTCAGGGTTCAGAGGATTCCAAAACCCATGGCCTCCAAAGGCACTTCCAGTCACATACACACACACAAATAATAAAATAATAATAACAATAATATTAATAATAATACCCACTTCACAAGATGGAACTCATGCTTGGTGCTATTAAGTGACCCCAAAACCCATGGCAGGCCAAGTTATAAGCCCTAGAGAAGAACCTAATGCTAAATGAGCATAGAAATAAAGTACCCCCTAAGTTCTTATCTTTATATCAATACATTGGTTTATCTTTTTTTTTAAACAGTAGAAGGTGGTTAGTACATAGACTCACAAATAGTTAATATTCAGAGAAGAAGAGACCATAGGGTACTCAACTCTAAATAGGACATCCATATTATACCCCTTTCCCCCTCCTAAGGCTCAGGGATTGTTGCAGAGGAAGTGACAGAGAGACTGTAAGAGTCAGAGGTGGTGGACATCTGCAGGAAAACAGGATTTGCCAGACATGACAGCATCATTATACCCATGAAGTCACTGAGACTGTGACTGCTTGTACAAGACCTGCATAAGACCAAACCAATCAAAATCCCACTGTGGACAGAGGATGAGCACATGAAGTCCCATCCCTAGATGAGGAGCTATTGGCAACTGATGACTGCTAGGGAAGGGAGAGTCAGTTTTTTTCAAGGACATGGCCCCTGAAAAGCTACCCACACTTTAGTAGATGCTCCTGCACCTGTGAATATGCAGCCAGAACTAAGGAAGCTTAAAACCACAGCACATGAAATTGGGATGGAAAATTGGGGAGGATAGAGAAAGAGTCAGAGGGGAGGGAAATGAGGTTGGGTTTGAATAAAATGAGTTATATATGCAAGTACAAAATTCTCAGTTTCTTTTTTTAAATCTTAACTCTTTGGCCTTTTCTAGGTTTGGGTTGTTACTTTTCATTTTGTCATCAATGATGAAGATCTCTCTTTTGGTCTTTGGAGGAAGAACCTTCCCTTATGAGGCCATGATTCCTTGAAACTCAGTGCAATATAACTGATCTTTGATATGAAATTAATCACTTTTTGAGAGACTGACACAGCCTTAAGGCACTGACCCTTGGACTTTCATTTGTGTCCTTTGTTTCTCAAAGCTATATCATGTGCCTATTTCTTTTTAAAATAATTCATACTATATCATACTTGGTTCCCATGTGAGAAATAGTGGATGATATTGCTATTGCTACCATCATCATTACCATTAGAATCTCACAATTGTTAAAATAATGATCCTATAAATTGAGGTTTAAGACAACATATCACTTGCTACTTGAAAGGAATGCAATAAACAGTATAGTTCATGAATTAATGAAATTCCCTCACATGGGAGCAGAGATACTTTTTCTTGCATTCCTTCAGGCTGCATTGTATGGCTCATTGTCAGAAAGGCTTTTACTGATCTTGGAGCATTTGCTTTTAATATTCTCCCAGAACATTTTCTGCAACTATTTAACCAGCCCAGAATCCTCAACTAATTATGTGTTTCATGCAGAATTGGAAAAAGAGTGGTTTTATTCATCACTATCTCCATTATTACATCTGGAACATAGCTGCTACCCAAAATATATTTGTTAATAAAAAATTGAATATATAATAAATTATTCATTTTAATTATTGGTTAAAAGTCCTTATAAGGATAAGAACACAATCACACAATATATCTGGTATCTGAGGATGGAGAAACAAGAAAGTAAATGAATTCTTCTAAGAGAACTCTGTGCATATATGAAGAGATGCACCTCATCAGAAGCTTTCATGACAATGGGGCCATCAGGAAGCCTGATATCACACAGACAGATTATTGAAAGCATACTAGGTAGAGTATAGTAAGCACCTGACCATGGCAATTAGCTAGAAATAGAAAGTCAAATATAATTGATGGACTCATTTATGTACAGCTTATCTTCATAAAAAGCCATGTGTGTTGTACTATTTGCAAGCTGTGTCAATGTGACACCAATGAAAAAGTTTCTTTGTGGTATTTTATGAAATCTGAGACAATTCCTTCTTTACAATGTTGACTTATTTTTAACAAACATGACTTTTCCTTCCCATCATGGTGTCAAAACCAACAGGATTGTACAAGGAAAAAAAGATAATGCCAGAGACTCGCAAAATATACTATCAGAAAGGCATACTTGTTAGAAAATTCAGGAGGCATCTGGGTAGGAGAGAAATAGACTCAGAAAAGAAGTGGGAAAGAATTTCTATGAACAGTCTCATTCTGTATGTCACCTGTTGAGAACTTCTTCCTAGGAGATCTTCATTCATACTTAAAATTAATGACAAAACATGGGAACTATGTAGAAACATGTACATAAAACAATGCTAAATGGACTCGACTGCTTGTATTTATATATGTACATATAATATATATTTAACATATATTTAACATATATTATATATATATAACAATAATAATTAAAGAAAAATGTGAATTGAGGGGGAACAAGGGAGGTCTTTGGAGTGATTAGAGGGAGGAGAGAATCATGTAAATCCATTACATGAAATTCTAAAAATACATAAAATAGATTTCAGCATTATGAGTAATTAAAAAAAAGACAAAAAAATGAAAAATTTTGAGACATATTTAATCGAGTATTCTCTGATGTTGAAGGGAAGAGTTTTCTCTAAGACCAGAGTTGTTCCTCCATCCAATAATGAGCAGACCTAAGATGGAGCAGCCATTGAGCTCTTAGATTGTCAGTGTCTGAGGGAAATCTGATATCTTGATACTCAAGGTTATTTATGTCAACTCAAGTAAGATTTGCCTATCCAACCCATGCAAAATAGATCAATAGAAAAGTAGCTATAAATACATCTTTCAGAGATAGAGGTTGTGGGTCAGTGGTATAGTTCTTACCCAGTATGTACAAGGACCTGGGTTTAGTCTCCAACACTGTAACAAGAGCAATAACAAAAAGGCATTTTTTGTTATCCAGGAAAGGGAGGGTAGACTTTAGACCAGGAAAGGAGCTAATTCATGCCAATTGCTATATTTATAGGAAGAAAAGGAGCTATGATTTAAAAAAAACTCATATTTTTAATTGTTGTGGTTTTGTCTACTTACTATAATTAAATGCTGAAATAGCAGAATTTAATCTGGAGGAATGTAATACAAGAGCCAACACACACAGACATGAAGCCATACAGATAAACATCACAATGGAAAATTCACTGCATCCTTTTCATACATTACCTACAAACACTTGGATTGGGCAGGATTGAGTTACTTCTCTTCCTCAACACAAGTTACATAGAGTTAAAGAGAAAAAAGTTATGATTTGGAAAGTTAAAAATACTACTTCAATATTAAATAATATTTTCAAATCATCAGTCACATAGTAAATTTCAGTAAAACTGGTATAAAAGAGCGAGCTAGGAAGAAGGAGTGACAAACGGAGAGGGAGAGAAAAAAAGGAAAGAAAAACAGGAGAGAGAGGTAGAAAGAGAAATTCAACAATACTACAGCAAAGTCAACCATATGCTTAGCTAGGATTTTTAAAAGACTTTCATCGTTCAAAGTAGTTATCTTTATTCTAAAAAAATCAAGCAAACAAAACACCAAACAGCATAACCTACTGAAATTCTACCAGGTAGAAATAAGCATACAAAATATTTTCTCTCTTCCAAGTTAATATTTGAATTATATACAAATAATGAAGAGATTAAATCAATAGATCTTACTTCAATCCTTATCAATTTCATGATCAAAGTCATATTGCAGCCAAGTCGGTACCAAACTGACACTTCTGCAGCCGTAACAACTGCTCCAAGGTTGTCAAACTGAGGCTCAAGTTTACAGTGGAATTTAAATCTTCCTCCTTGACCAAGAACAGTTGCTCCCCGGGGGCTTGTTGGGATCAGATGACAAAGACCATGTGAAATTCTCAACACAGGCACAAGGGCACAAAAAGCTCACCTGCAAGGGACCCCTTGGGACTTCAGAATTTCTCCCTTCAGCTCCCGAACTTGCACAATTCTATCATTTGTAACTTCTTAATTTCTAATTACTCTGTTGCTCTTCATCCCACAAGAATATCTGAGTCAATGTGAATTCCCTACCTTGTTATCTAGGGCTGTTATATTCTCTCACAATGGGGCCATTTTTAAAGAAAGCATCATTTTCTTGCTTCATGATGGATTCAACCATTGGGGTCTTTGGCTTATCTGGGATCTGGAAAACCATCCTATTTTATTCAGCTTGTATGCTCAGATATGTATCATATCTTTATTTCATTCCCCCAAGAAACTAAGTGGATTTTTGTTGTTGTTGTTTTTGTTTTTTGGGTTTTTTGTTTTGTTTTGTTTTTTGTTTTTTTCAAGACAGGGTTTTTCTGTGTAGCTTTGCACCTTTCCACACTCTGTAGCCCAGACTGGCCTCGAACTCACAGAGATCTGTCTGGCTCTGCCTCCCGAGTGCTGGGATTAAAGGTGTGCACCACCACCGCCTGGTTAAACTAAGTGTTATTTATATAAATTATACTAATCACTTATAAATATGCAAATAATTAGCTTCCAAGCTGCAGAAATTCAGAAAGTCAATATATTTTCTTTTAAAAAATGTTTTGGGGCTGGAGAGATGGCTCAGCGGTTAAGAGCACCGACTGTTCTTCCAGAAGTCCTGAGTTCAATTCCCAGCAACCACATGGTGTCTCACAACCATCTGTAATGAGATCTGGTGCCCTCTTCTGGCCTGCAGACAGAACACTGTATACATAATAAATAAATAAATCTTAAAAAAAAAATGTTTTGAAAGCCGGGCGGTGGTGGCTCACACCTTTAATCCCAGCACTTGGGAGGCAGAGCCAGGTGGATCTCTGTGAGTTCGAGGCCAGCCTGGGCTACCAAGTGAGTTCCAGGAAAAGGCGCAAAGCTACACAGAGAAACCCTGTCTTGAAAAACCAAAAAAAAAAAAAAAAAGTTTTAAATTGAAATAGAACTACATCACTCCCTCTCATTTTCCTTCCCCCAGCCCCTCTCAGTTACCCTCCCTGAAATCCCCTATTTCCCCTCCACTCTCAAGCTGATACCCTTTAATTAGAACCAGTAAATTTTCTAAAAATTCTACCTCAATTGCCTTTAAAAGTGAATTAGAAGAGTCACAATAAAACTACAAATTCAGATAAAAATTCATTTAAGCCATCACCAGAAATAATATATACTGTAGCTGAAGCTTTCCTGGTCCTGCCTGGCCCACAGTCAGGACAAATCTCTCCCACTCACGTTCCCCAAGTAAACACATAGAGACTTATATTACTTATAAACTGTATGGCTGTGACAGGCTTCTTGCTATCTGTTCTTACATCTTAAATTAACCCATTTCTATTAATCTATAAGTTGCCACATGGCTGGTGGCTTACCATTATCTAACATCATGTTTCTCCTTGTGGTGGCTGGCAGCGTCTCTCTCCCTCAGCCTTCCACTTCCCAGAATTCTTCTCTCTCTTTGTCCCGCCTATACTTCCTGTCTGGCTACTGGCCAATCAGAGTTTTATTTTTCAATCAATCATCCACAGCAATATACTGTGCTTAACTGGAGATGTATGGGATCATGGACTCTGGTTTTCTTATCTAATGTGTATTTTTATGTGTGTGAAAGTGTGTATAGTGTTGAACACAATTAGCAAAGACATAAGTGGTTAGACATATATATCTAAGTCAGATTTTTGCTAACCTGAGTAGACTTTTATAACTTTAGGAATTTGTAAACCTTATTTATAAAACATACACTACTAAAATTTTCACTCTGAGGACAAAAATCATCATACAGAAATCCATCCGAATCCAAAACATCTTGGAGAACTGCCATTACCTCCTTAGTCTAAAAGGAGATACAGAGATAAGCAGAGAGCTGGATAGGACTAAGAGGTTTTATAGGTGCTGCCTTAGTTGGTTTATGCCACATGGTCATCTTAATCAAGATTGTGGTGAAGTAGAATGGTGTGTGCTCTCTTTTAACTTTAGTAAAGATTTAGATAAGCAATAATAAACGTTTGATGAATGGGAATATTTATAAATAAGGTTTATAAATTCCTAAGGTCTATTCAGGCTGGCAGAAACTGACTTGAATATATATATATATTTGCTAACTTTGTTAATTTTTTGGATAAACTGAGTCACATAAAAAACTGTGATATTCTGTAATAGTGCACTATAAAAGAATCAAAAAAGTTCCCAATCTCTCTATTGATTGTATTAAGGTTTAAAGTTTTATGATGCTAAAAGATCTTCAATTAAATATTTAATTCAAAAAAAAGAAAGTGTGTATAAACCATTTTTTTGAAACAGAGTTTGTCACTGGAATAGAGCTCACCCAGAAGGCTAGGATTTCTAGGGACCTGCCTGCTGATGCTTCCACAACAATGGGACTACAAGCATGTACCAATATCCCTGCTTTTTTACATGGGTTCTGGTCCTCTAACTCAAGTCTTCAAGCTTTCAAGTCAAGCACTTCACAAACTGAACAAGCTCCCCTGCCCATGGGCCTTATTTGCCTACGAGTAAAAAAGCAATTTCAGTGGCTGTTAGCTATGGGACCTACACTGTCATCTCAACAGTGATGAAGTAAAATAAAAAACAGTAGATGCTTCTATAATCACACCTGAGCAGAGACAAAAGCAATAATGTTATCCAAAAAATGATGCCTCCTTACAGATGATATTGACTATGTATAGTATACATATACGTACATACACACATACATGCATACACATATACATACAGCAGAAAGAAGAACAAGAGGAGTGAATTTAGGCAGCTGAGTCTGTGGGTATGGTATCAGTCTATACAGATGGTATCAGTCAGAACTGGCAAGATTACACTGAGTGACAAACATCACTACAGATTTCAGTGTGTTAAATCCTACAGTCTGATCTCATTTGCCTATAGACTGTAAGACTATGACCTCAATAAGCAAAAAGGCAGAACAGTGTTTATCCATAGCTTAGAAGAGAATCAATATGAAGATACTAATCGGAACAAAACCTTCATTAATGAACAAATATATTTTAGAAACCAATGAACAGTATAAATTTCGCAAGACACGCACATTAACTCAATAATGTATAATATGCCAAATGACCACTCTGTATAGCTTTACTGTCTATAATCTTTGTTTAAGGAATAAACATTTTAAAATAAAAATAATAAAGAAATAAGTAAAGAAATTAAATAGGAAGAGGACAATTAAGTTCAATATGGTATCCATTAGTATTGCGTTATTCTTCCTTTGCCATGCCACTGTGGACTCTGCAGAATCATTTTTTGGCTTTTTTAATTATCTATTTTTGAGTTATCTTCTTTTATCAGTATATGTTAACTATAAATACTAATAGATTTCATCATGACACTTTTATTTATGTATATAATGAATTTGTGTCATATCCCCCCTCCTACTGTCCTGTTTTTTCCCTTTCCACTCTCACTGATTCCCTTCTCAGCTCTTCCTCTTAGTATTTTCATGTTTTCCTTCCTTTCCTTTCCATTTTCTTTTGTGACCCACAGCATTTTATTAACATTTGTCACAGGACCCAGAGTGAGGGGTAGCTTGCAAGAGCCTGGACTTCTTACCAGTAGTTACATGTCCTCCTCTGCTAGTGACCATTAAGTGCTTGTTGGTACTCTGGGAGGAGTCAGGTCTCATGAATCCTAGATACCTAGATCCTGTCTGTAAGTTCTCAGAGAAAGGTGGGACCTCATGCCACTTCTCCATGGCAGGATGCTGACAGGCCCAGCCTTCTGAAGAGCTTGTGTACACAAACCCAACTGCTGTGAGATCAAGAATGCATCTGCTGAGTAATTTTGCCTTGATTATAACAATGTGTATTTTTAAAGGCCTTTTTCCTAAAACCATCTTTCTCCAAAATAATTTTAAATCCTTATTTTTATTTCTATATTGTACTTCCTAAAATATTTGTATATGCATGAAGTATAGAAATATAGAAGTAGCTTCTAAAAAAATTCCTTCCTTATGTTTTTATACAATTTTATATTTATTGTTTGAGAATGTCATACATGCATATAATGTGTTTTGGTCAAATCCCTGTCCCATTCCATCCCATCCAATTCCTCCTCTAGCCCCCCCCACTTTTCACTCTCAACTTCATGATCTCTCTCTCTCTCTCTCTCTCTCTCTCTCTCTCTCTCTCTCTCTCTCTCTCTCTCTCTCTCAGCACTCTGAGTCAACTTAGTGTTGCTTACATGTGCTTAGGTGTAGAACCATCTATAGGAGCATGGGTATTATTTCAAGACTCACATCCCTGAAGAAAACTTCCTCTTCCTCCTCTAGAAGCAATAATTTGCCACTAACTCTAGCTTGGGGTGGGACTTCATGTTCCCCTCCCCTATCCATTCTGAGACCTTCTAAATCTCAGAAATAAACCTTTATATACACTACTTTTAAACTTACCACTTCTTATTTTCCTATGAAAGTGGTTGCATTCTACTGCTCAAAAAAAATCATGTGGAACTAGAAAACTGTTTAAATATATATCTACATGTAGTATATGTGTACACATAAATATTGTACACAACATATATGTATTATAATCATGTATCAAGTGCATCATAAATACTACTCATTGAACAATAAAACTAAATGCTTATTTATGAGTGCATATTTCATGCTATATCAAAGCTACATTGTCACCATTTTCCATTACATTGACTTCTAATTTGCTTTTTCTGCTAGCTTCTCGATATGGATGAGAAAATTACATTAACAGTTAAGGAGGATCCCGGTAAATACAATAGATGAATGAATATTCTTTTAAATATCTTTGAGTAAATGGTGTATTTGTAGTAAGCTGATGTCATGCTATATTTGGGTAAGTTGTTATCATAATTATCACTATTATATCCTCATCCCGGAAGCCACTTAATATATCCATTATGGCTTTGCAGTAAGCAAAAATATTCTTCATTGTATTAAATTATGCAAAATTTTGGAAAAATAAAATGGCCATAATTGGAGGAATCTTATTTGGCCTAAATTAGTACTTCCTGCTAGGGATGAAATTTGAATAGATCACTTAGCTTTACTGCAAAAGAGGACACTGTCCTACATACAGAACCATCAGCAAGATCCAACAATAGTAATGAAATGTTTACAAAAATAGAGTTTCATAAGGTTTCCAATATTCCCAGGACTACGTTGAAATATAAGATGTTTGATTCACATTCAAGTGAAATTTTGGTCACAATATTTCTGTTCCTTTTCCAATTTTCTATGGACTGGAAAAAACATAACTACTTTCAACAACATGAGACAAATTCTGAAACAAACTCTCCAAAGTGCAATTGGTTAGTGATCTTTCTGGAAGAAAATCCTCAACACTCGCTCCCGAATCTGCTTGGTCCTCACCCATAGATCACAGGATTAAGGGCTGGTGGGACAACCACATAGAGATTAGCCAAGAAAAATATGGATATACTGGGGCACATTATGGCCAAAACGATGTGTCAAGAAAGAGAAAATGCTGGAGTAAAAAAAGTTAAGATAACACCTATGTGAGAGCCACAGGTGTTGAGAGCCTTGAGCCTGCCTCTCGGAGGGAAGGCAGAAGACCGCATAGAGGATCCTGACATAGGAGAGAATAATAAGAACCACATCCAGTAACAAGAGAACAATGTTGCTGAGACCAAACATGACGTTGACTTTGATGCTGGCACAAGCTAGGCGGGCAATGCCCATGTGTTCACAGTAGGTATGAGGGATGATGTGATGCCCACAGTAGGGCAGCCTCAGGAGGAGAAACACCAGGGGAAGGACCATGTATAGGCTTCGCAGGACAGCAATACTTGCGATGACACCAATGACTTTGTTGGTGAGGATGACAGTATATTGAAGGGGCTTGCAAATGGCAATGTAGCGGTCAAAGCCCATGGCCAACAACATAATGCTTTCCATGACGGTGAAGAAGTGGATGAAGAACATCTGAGAAAGGCAGCCTCCAAAAGATATTTCCCTGAGACTGAACCAGAAGATACCCAGCATTTTGGGGATGGTGGCTGTCGTCAGACCCAGGTCAATGGAATCCAACATGGCTAGAAAGTAGTACACGGGCTCATGAAGACTGTGTTCAGCTTGGATCACAAATAAAACAGCTGTATTCCCCAGTATTGCAATGAGATACAGAAAACAAAAGGGGAATCCAATCCAGATGTGTGCATCTTCTAGCCTGGGATGCCCAGCAAGAGGAATGAGGAAGGATGGACTTGTGAGTCGTTAGACAGGGACATTCTCTCAGTCATGGATAGATGCTGTGCTTCATACAGATATGTTCTTGTGTGTGATCAGTATGATTCTTTGTCTACTTAGTTCTTTATCTTCACTCCTGGTCAAATATAAAAATAACCTTTTAATCTTCTGTTCATATTTGTAGAAAGAGGTAAGAATACTCTCTTTGTTTTATGTGTAAGTCTCCTGAATTTCACAAGGCATCACCTTGAGAGCCACCATTACTGCACTGAGCTCATGTAATAGCAAAGACTAATACAAAGAAGAGGAGGAAGAAGAAATTTGCCAACTGTGGTGTGGCAAGGAATGCATGGCCAGGAGGATGAAGTTCCAAAGCTGATGTACAAGGTAATGTCACATATGCTTTTGCTTAATAATAATAATAATAATAATAATAATAATATAATAATAAAATGAGTGAGGTAACCCAGACTCAGAAAGACAAATATGGTATGTACTCACTCATAGGAGAATACTAGATGTGGAACAAGGATGACTGAACTGCTACTCACATCACCAGTTGAGGCTACCTGGAAAAGAGGACCCCAAGAAAGACACAGGGATCACCCAATGACGGAGAAATGGATGAGATCTACATGAACAGCCTGGACATGAGTGGGAGCAATGAAGGGCGATGGTCGAGGGAAAGAGAGCGGGAGATCCCAGCTGGATCAAGAACAGAGAGGGAGAACAGGGAATAGGAGACCATGGTAAATGAAGACCACATGAGAAAAGGAAGAAACAAAGTGCTAAAGAGGCCACAGAAATCCACAAAGATACCCCACAAAAGACTGCTGGCAATGGCCGAGAGACAGCCAGGACTGACCTACTCTGGTGATGGGATGGCCAAACACCCTAATAGTTGTGCCAGAAACCTCATCCAAGTACTGAGGAATCTGGATGCAGACATCCACGGCTAGGCCCCTGGTGGAGCGCTGGGAGTCTAATTAGCGAGAAAGAGGAGGGTTTATATGAGCGAGAATTGTTGAAACCAAGGTTGGATAAAGCACAGGGACAAATAGCTAAACGAATGGAAACACATGAACTATGAACCAAAGGCTGAGGGGCCCCAACTGGATCAGGCCCTCTGAATAGGTGAGACAGTTGATTGGCTTGATCTGTTTGGGAGGCATCTAGGCAGTGGTACCAGGTCCTGGGCTCGTTGCATGAGTTAGCTGTTTGAAACCTGGACTTATGCAGGTACGCTTGGCTCAATCTGGGAGGAGGGGACTGGACCTGCCTGGACTGAGTCTATCAGGTCGATCTCAGTCCTCGGGGTGGCCTTGATCTGGAGGTGGTGGAAATGGGGGTAGGCTGGGGGAAGGGGAGGGGGCAGGAAGGGGGAGAACAAGTGAATCTGTGGCTGTTATGTAGAACTGAATAGTATTGTAAAATAAAATAAATAAAAGAAAAAAAAAGAATCACTCATGCATTTGTTATCTTGATCTTTCCCTATTTTGGAAGCTAAAACTCCCAAATGTGGTGTGTACAATGTTGTCTCTGTGTAGTGTTATGTAACAAGGTGATCTGGTTCTGAGAGCAGGATAAACAACTTACCTTCTTTTGTTTGGTTGCATGAAGCTTCATGTAGAAGTTCTCAGTATTTTTATAGGTAGATGAAGAGATGAAACTGTAGGTATTTTAATTTATGTTATGGGAAGTAAATCATTCATATCCATTATAACTCTATTACAAAGTCTCACCAGGTTTGGAAAGTAAATAAAGACAAAGGGAAAAATAATACTTGACAAAGATCATTTTGTTCTTTTGTGGCTATGATAAAAACATAAATTGAAAGATTGTCTTAATATAGACAGAGCTTTCATTTGGTCAGTGGATAAATAAATGCATCCAGTAAAGAAACTGTCCAGACATGGAACAGCCTTTGGAAGAGAGAACTACACAATTTCTCAATATACTTCTCTCTTATACACATGAGAAAGAGACATTTTCATTTAGTTCCTTCTCTGATTCTATATCAGTGCCATGTTTAATAGATACTTCTATTACAGTAAATTCTGAACAAGTAGTAAATTAAACATCTGAAGAAACAAGCATGAAGCACATTGTTGCACACTTATTTACAAAAATTATTGTGCTAATAATGTGGAAGTAATTGTGTTGTGTGTAATGATACACAAAGAATATATTCAAATTTAACAACACTTGTCTGTTGAAAGAATTCAAGGTGTCTATCAGAGATGTTTATGAAGCAACCTGCCTTGGGGTGTGGTTGATGTGGTGGGTAGGGGAGTCTTGGAGGGGATGGAATAAGGGAAAGAAGGTGATCAAAATATATTGTATGAAAAAAATTAAAAATAAATAAAAATATAGAGTTCTACTTTGGACTTATAAAAATTTGAAGAATACAGTGTTTCATAGTTTAAACCTATGCTGACCCATATGCCTTCATAGAGGTGCCCATTTAAAGTCCAGGAACCATAGCAGACCATAGCAGACATGAAAAATATTTTGACAATTTTAGAAATTGTTTGAGGAACACTGTGTTTGTGTGTGTGTGTGTGTTTGTCTTCTAGGTTGCTGATACTAGGGAAAAGAAAACTAGAGTCCTTACATTTGGTACATAAAGGTATCTGACATAAAGTTATCATTCTATTCTTCATTTGCTGAGAGCATACATGGTATTACAGTTAAGGAAGCACTTTCCCAATTCATTACATTATGTATTTACAGGGATTCTAAAAATACTGGTGTCAATCAGAAAATATGAACACAAATTTAGGTAAAACTGGCCATACACTCACTTCAGACATACCATTTTGTGGCAAGAAAAGTAAAACTCCAAACAGGACATTTTTAACTTGTACTGAAAGTGTTATTGTAGACATATGCACAGAACACTGTGATGAATAGAAGGTGTCAAGAAAAAGTCCATGAGGACATTAGAACTTTGGGAGTGGGTTACATGCCTGTAGACACACACAAGCACACACAAATATGTTTGAGGGTGGGCATAAATGTGTATACATGTGCATATATAAACTTAGGTGTTTTCCTCAGGTTCCATCTACATTATTTATTTTATTTTATCTTATATTTACTTTTTTATTTTTAACACATATTCTCTCATTGACCTAGAACTCACTTAGCAGGCTAAGCTGTTGGTCAGAAAGTCCAAGGATCCACTTTCTTCATCTCCAAAGCCAAGGTATTAGAGCTACGTGCCAAAAATGTCCAGCTATTTGTGTTGGTTGAGGGGGATCAAAATTCCTCATGCTTAGAAGGCAACTTTTGCCAACTGAGCTATCTCCTCTGAAGTATTCCCCACAATCAAAACACTGCAGGTAAATAAGAAAAGGCTTTTTGTCTAGATGAAGAGTAAGATCAAAGTGGGAAAAATGAAAGCACACTGACTAATGAATACATTAAGAAGGAATCTATGGTCTTTCAGGGATCTCAGACTCAGTAGGCTGACCAGTCAGTCTTAACTGACTGGTGTCAAGGTTATCAAACAGTGGCTCCAAAGAACAGAAAATGAGAAGATTGAGGCTACCTACCATAGAAAGAACCTTATGCCTGTGGAACTCTCAGGAGGGCATTATGTTCTCACATACCCACATGATCACTAGGAGCATAGGAAAGATAAGCACTTGGACTTTTTCTTTTTCTGTACCTAATTCTGAAACCCCATGGCCAACTGTCTGTCATAGCATCTATGACACCTATCAGAGTTTCCCCTCCATTTTCCTACTTAATAAATGACTACTCTAGAGAGCCATTCTTCATGATTCACTTATAAATAAATTCACTAATTCAAAAACATAGTTTAAGATCTCCTTGTTGCATCTTGGAAAACAGAGAAGCACATTCTGTCTCTTCTTGCAGTTCAGACACGTGTAAACTTACACGGGATCAAAAAAGTAGCTAAATTAAAGTAGACATATTGCTGCAAAGCCACCTTCAGATTTCTCCTTAGTTTTAAATGTAAGAATTTGTTATTATCATACAAGAAGTGTATGTAGGGAAGGTGCAGCCTTGGAAGTTACATGAATGTGTAATTTTTCTGCATCTGGTACTTACACATTCACCTTCCTCCATCAGTTCATTCTAGCATGGCAGAAGCCCTTCCTCAGACTCCTTGATACTTTTTTGTAGTCTAAACAGGATATGACTTACCTTGGTTTCTAAGTCTCTGTGAAACATCAGTCGGGATTATCCTAGGGCACACTATTTGTTTGCTGAGCGAAAGAAATTTATTTTTTTCCATGGGCCCGATTCCCCTAAGAATGCACACACAGTATCATGGGAACCTTGACAGGGTGTAGTGTGCGGACTCCAGAGAATTCTTCCTCTCAGTCACTTTTTGTATATACAAGATACAAGGGCAAGAGCCTGTTGCTGCTCTTTTGTTTCTTCCTAATTACCTATTCTTTTATTTGTACTGATAGAATGTTTTGACTTGTGATTTCAAATTAAACTTTTAAACTCCTAGTACATTTCTGGGATTCTTGCTTTTATCTTCCTATTCATCCTCTGTTGCCCCCCTTTCCCAGAGCCCTTTTACTCCTTCTGCAGTTTATTCTTATGAATACATTAATCGATTTTCCAACACTGTGTTTCTGTTAATCGATTTTCAAACACTGTGTTTCTGTTAATTGATTTTCCAACACTGTGTTTCTGTTAATCGATTTTTCCAACACTGCTTTCTGTGAGAGAACTGGTTTATCTCATGTATCCCATTGATGACAGACATCCACACGCTAGATATGGAAGAAGTGTTTGTTCTGTGAAATTGCTGTGATGCACCAACAGCTGTGTCAGGAGACTGCCTTTGCATAAACACGGGTGTCAAAAGCAACACTGATAGTGGGTTAAATAGCCATTTAAAGTAACCAGAAAACAAAGCAGAAATAAGCACAACAAAAGAAGGGAAGTCATAGCAAAGAAAAGTAGAAATTATGAGTTACAAACGCAAACGTAAAATTCCCAACATAGCAAATTAAGAAGCTCTGAAAGATACCGAAATTGAGCTCTTATCAAGAGAATTCCTTGAAAAATTAGCAGTGTCAAATATTATAAATGACAATAAAGATTGGTAGCTCTAACTTTTTAAGGGAACATATTTTATTTTAATCTTGCCAGCTAAATGAAGGATAATGACAATTAAGGATTCTACATATTTATATTATATAAACAATGTTTTGATGTCAGTTTATATTATAAAATGATTAAATCAAAGTAATTAACAAGTCAATTACCTTAGATTTGTCACGAGAGTGGCAAGATGTACTTTTGCAAGTAAACCACATTATTGTTTTATGACAGTCACAGCTCTATTCAAATGATCTCCAAAACATATACATTCCCTGTGACCAAAGCTTTATACCTTTATCTTAATTTCCAACCTCACTCACATCCTGGACTCTTGTAAGTAGCAATATATTTTCTCCTTATAGGAATTACATAGTTGAAACCTTATAGTGGCTTTCTGTGCTTGGCTCATTTTACTGAAGATAGTTTCTTTCAGTCCACCTATGTACCCACACATGACAGAACATGCTCCTGGTGGTTGGCAATGCTCCAGTGGAAGGCCAGAGATCCACAAATATATGGGCATCACCAATTGCTCTCGCTGGGTTTTGAGTAGGGAAGGGGGTGGATTTGAAGAAGTAGGAAGAGGGGTGAATGTGATCAAAATTGCATTTTATGAGAGTCTTGAACTAATAGAAAATGAGAAGAAGGAAGTTTATATACCCATTGGTATAATAGTTATCTTCCTTTGGGAAATGTCCCAATGTCCTTTGCATATCTTTTCAGCAGGCTGTCTGATACCTTAGCACTGTCTTGTCTCTTTTATATATTAACCTTTATTATCTATAATAGTGCCCTCTGTCATTCCTTTCACAAAGCCTGAAAGAGAGAGAGAGAGAGAGAGAGAGAGAGAGAGAGAGAGAGAGAGAGAGAGAAGGAGAATCATGAAAGTAGTGAAAATGTAGGAAGTAGACTAGCAGGAGGGGGAAAGAATTCAGAAGCTATGAAGGATTAATTTGGGTCAATGCATGATATACTTGAATGAAGTTTTTATTAAAGTCAATAAATATTGAAAATAAAGATACACCAAAAAGATCAAATCAAAACAAAAACTATAGTAGTGAATGGAATGGAATGTATGCTAATGTGAAGAAAGACATATAAATTCATAAAATGGAATTCATAATTGAGTAAACTACATAGCATGGTTCCATTATATGAACTATCTAGAATAAACTTTAAAGAAAATTCATAAGGACAGAAAGTGAAGTAATGTTTCCCAGGGGCTGAAGGGAGGATGAGTAGGGAAGTGACTACTTAATGACTTTAGTGTTTACTTTGGAAAGATAAGAAATGTTAGTACCAGATAGAAATGATAATAGCACAGCATTGTGACTGCACTATGCACCATGGAATAAAAACTTCAAAATGGTTTTATAATGTACATATTTTCTAAGAATGAAAATGCTAATGCTTCACTTCCTCTCTCCTCCCAGCCACAGACAGAATCAAAAGTGGGTAGAGCAAGCAATACATAGGCTGGAGAACAGAGGGCTGGGAAAGAAGAAAGAAAACAAAAGACAAAATGGAACTTGCAAAAAATGATATATGAAATAGCAAAAAAGTGGCAATTAATTAAATACAGGAAAATTGTTCGCTGAGATTAGCCAAGAATGGCCCTCCACCTGGTGCAGTGACTAAAGGGAATTACTGTTGTTTACCAGAAGGACTCTGGCATCTGGAGACATTATTACTAACCGTCTGCCCAGAGCTTGAGTCACACACACACACACACACACACACACACACACACACACACCATTAATATCCCCTAAGGTATATTAAAGGCTCCCTTTAAGCCATGTATCTGTATTTTAAAACTGAACACACAATTGTTACATGACTCTCAGAGAAAAAAAGAAAGAAAATCTTGGTAAGTCTCTGCAATATATACTTAGAATTTAGATTCTCAGAAATTGAGAGGATTTAGAATATTCATGTAACTTTGAAAAATAAAAGTATAATTAGAAAAGAGTAAATAAGCAAGAAACATCTATTCATGGGAAAATTCTTAAAATATATAATACCAGAGCAGTGAACATGATGCCATGTATTAATGCTGTAGGGCAAAATTAAGGGGGAAATACATTGGAAAGAAAATTTATTGCCATCTACAATATTTTAAACATATATAATTTCACTTATTCAACTCAATAATAGACACTACTGTGCATTATCTACATGAAACAGAAACTCAGGGCATCATATAACATGCCTACACTCCGTAATCTGAGAGCAGAACAGGATCTAATCCTGTGTCATAATCTAATATCACTAAATGTTCTGTAATTTTACTTAGTTTCCTATATTTGCTTTTTAGTGACATAATAGGTGATATACAAAGAAAAGAGCCATAATAGTTAGAGGACAGAGCAATGCATTTTAACTCTATATTGACTTCACAATACTTTGACATAGGAAAGGACTCAATATAAGTATTAGCTGTTTGGCTTCTCTTCATCTTCATATTTCAGGGTAAGTTAAATTCAAAGCTGGTTATTAGAATTTACAGTTAAGTACAAGCTTAGAAGATGAAGCATAAGGTCAAAAAGCTCAGATACAGCAGCAACAAGTACTTTGGGAAATAAGTTTGTAAACATGTAATAAAGAACTTTTATTTGTACAAAAAGAGTGCAGCTCTTTAGTGTTCTGGGCCTCCAGGAGGTAATCTCCATGAATTTGTTCAAGGTGAGGACTTGAAATGACATGCTAACTGTAGGGTGCAGCCAGGCCATAGAATCAAAATAGGTTGTATGAACTTCTTAAAGAATTAATTAAAAACTGATGCTTAAAGAAAACTAACCAAGAGCATGAACTTGTTTGGAGATTTGATCAAGTGGCATCAGTCAACATGAAAAGTAGCAAATATAATGCTATATTGGCCATGAAGTAAGCAAAAAGTCATGCTTATGTAATTAGACCATAATGAAAATGTCCAGGTGATCTTCCTAGATGGTAATATGCTCTATGTACATTGCCATACAATGTCAAGAGGATAGTGCATCACAACTCCATGAGAGGACAGTGGTACCTCACATTTGCAAACCTCACAGGTTTTCCTAGGCATATCTTTCTGGGTCTAATTGTAATCAGCATCCTTTTCCAGTAAGAAGCTGTCTGAATGAACATAATAGCTTTGAATGATTTTTATGAGTCCCTCTAGTAAGTTCTTGTGATGAGGATAGTTGGGAGACCTGAGACTGAAGATGTCAGAAGTGACTGTGTAGACATGAGATCTGTTTCCTAAAACTCACACTTTAGCTTCAGGCTGATGATCAAATTTGATGCTACATATTTGCAACTAGAAGTCAGCAGGCTCCCATAGGCAGTTTCAGATGGGGAAGATGCTTCATGGGTCACCACTTCCTTATGCTAACCCATCTTAAATTCTTACTTGAGGCCATCTTTCTTTTAAAGACCCAGATCCTATGAGATATGTGTGTCTGCTTTTAGACTCCCAATTCAGTTCCACTGTCTTTTTCTACTTTTTAATTTATTCACTTTTGGGCCACAAAACACTGTTATAATTATCATGGTTTTGTAAAAGCTTCAAATTATAGTAGCTTAAATTATGCAGATTTTTTTCCTTTAAGGAAATTTTGTATAAATTGCTCTTCCTCAGACCCATTTCTTCCTCTCTCTCTTTGTACTGCTTCTACTAACAAATTTACAAAGACAGATCTAGACTATGTCGCATGATTAATTTCAACTTGTTTTGAAATCTTGACACTTCTGTTTATTAACATGGGAAATACTGAGACGTGGTTTAACTTTCTAAAACATCTTCTTCTCCATAAAACCAGATACAGTAAAATTTATGTCAGCAAATTATAACTGTATGAAACAGCTAAATAATAATGATAGATGAAATGTTTTTCAACAATAGACACCAAACTAATGATATCTATTGTAGTACTATTTATTGTAATGTATCTATTGTATAGAATTTATTATATCCTTCTCATATCTAGCTCTTGAAAAGAGGGGAGTTCACATTCTTTCTTACTCTAAATACTAATTTTAAGAACTGTGTAGCTCACATCTGACATCTCAGCTTCTCACACTTTTGGTGTAGGTGAGCAGTGCTACTAGGATTATTTATACAAAACTGAAGAATGGGGGAAAACTCAAAGGCCTTAGGAGAAATGTATTTTTAATATCAACACATTGTTTGAAGACTCTTTAAATTTTTGTAGCTCTCTATTAAGCCTGGATGAACTGTTCCATGGAAACTGACAACAGCTTTTAAACCATGCCCAGCTTCAGCCTGCAAAAGAATGCCCTTGCCCAATGTCACTGAGGCCCACCCTCTTTCCTTCCTGTTGCTGGGGATTCCAGGACTGGAAGCTGCACAGTTCTGGCTGGGCTTTCCATTCTGTGTTGTGTATCTGATCGCTCTTGTTGGAAACTTTATCATTCTGTTTGTCATATGGACTGACAGGAGCCTTCACCAACCCATGTTCTACTTTCTGGCTATGCTGTCTATGATTGACCTAAGTCTCTCTACTGCTACCATCCCTAAGATGTTGGGCATCTTCTGGTTCGGCCTCCAGGAGCTGTGCTTTGGATGTTGTGTTGCTCAAGTCTTTTTCATCCATTTCTTCACAGTCATGGAGAGCATCATACTCCTTGCTATGGGCTTTGATCGTTATGTGGCTATTTGCAACCCTCTCAGGTACACCATGATCCTCACCAACAGAGTCATCGTTGTGATTGCTGTGGTTGTGGTTATAAGAAGCCTATGCATGATTGTTCCCATCATTTTTCTCCTCCTGAGACTGCCTTACTGTGGACACAGAATCATCCCACATACCTACTGTGAGCACATGGGTGTGGCACGACTGGCCTGTGCCAGCATCAGAGCCAATGTCTATTATGGTCTTGGGAATATTTCCATTTTGTTTCTGGATGTGCTTCTTATTATAGTTTCCTATTCTAAGATCTTATATGCCGTTTTCCACCTCCCTTCTCAAGATGCTCGTCTGAAGGCTCTTAATACTTGTAGCTCCCATATCTGTGTCATCTTAGCCTTCTTTGGTCCAGCTCTTTTCTCCTTCCTCACTCATCGCTTTGGTCATAACATCCCTCAGTATATTCATATCCTCCTGGCCA